>NC_079217.1:35128118-35300618 GCF_029633865.1 Lampris incognitus
GTCTCCGAAATCTGGTCCCCGAGCGGCCACACCACCGTCTCCGAAGTCTGGTCCCTGAGCGGCTGCGCCACCGTCTCCGAAGTCTGGTCCCCGAGCGGCCATGCCGCTGCCTCTGAATTCTGGAATTCTGGTCCCTGCGTGGCCGTGCCGCTGCCCCCGAAGTCGACTCGCTGAGAAGCCGTCATGCTGCATCTGAAGCCTGTCCCCCGAGCGGCCGTCATGCCACGCCTGAAGTCTGTCCCCCAAGCAGCCGTAACGCCGGGTCTGAAGTCTGTTCCCCGAGTGGCTGTCATGCTGCGTCCGAAGTCTGTTCCCCGAGTGGCCGTCATGCTGCATCTGAAGTCTGTTCCCCGAGCAGCCAGCACCCTGCCTCAGTCCTGCTTGCATCACCGACCTCCGGGTCATCCATCTGCCCATCCACCAGAACTGCTCGGCCCTTCGGTCCTGCATCCTGGGCGTCCTCTGGAGCTGCTCTGCCCTTCGGTCCTGCATCCTGGTCGTCCTCCAGATTGGTTCCATCCATCAGTCCAGCCCTAAGACCATCCGCCTGAGATTGCTGGCCCCATCAGTACTCCCCCAGACCCCCTCCATCCGTCCTGCTTGGTGCTCGTGGTCCGTTCGTTTGGGACGCCTGGAATCCGTCCCTTGAGGGGGGAGGGGGGGTCCTGTCATGGTGTGTGATCTGGGTCATTGGGGCTCGTCCATCTCTATCCCCCGATTGTTGTTTCAGTTCACCTGCACCCGTGTGACTGAGTGACCGTGATTTCCCGGCTTCACGCACCTGTTCCCTTCTCCCATTGCCTGTACGGTTCCTGCACACCTGCGCCCAATATCCCTCCCCTCTCTCTGATTGGCTCTCCGGTTCCTGCTCCGCCCTGAGCACCTGTGCCAAATCTCTCTCCGCTTGTTCCGATTGGCGGTATGGTTCCTGTCCTGCGCACCTGTGCCCAATCTCTTTGATTGGGACCCCCTAGGTATATATGCCCCGTGGTTTCTCAGGCTCCTGGTCGGATCGTCTCACAAACTCAGAGACATTCACAGATTCTCACACACTCATAGAGACACTCAGAGACTCCTGGTTGCCGGATGCGTAACGTCATGTTGTGAGCTTTCCCGCTGTCTGTACCTGCCGCCTGTACCGGCTGTTTGTAAGTTTTCATTATTAAAGAGTTGTTTTGTCCCTGTTTTTCTCCGCTGTCTGCAGTTGGGTCCTCTCCCTGTTCTCGTTGTGACGTTAAATGCTTCACAGATGGAAAAAAATAAAACCTTGTGGCTGAAATGAATATTGCAACAACAAACACTTGGAAAAATCATCATGACCAGAAAAAAATAAGAAAAGAAAAAAAAATCACGTTCCCTCTTGGGGCCTCACAGATTAAACCAAAAAAATGTAGATAATCCAGACTTTTTTTTTTCTTTCTTACTTGCCTCTCAGGGTTTCCGTAGTGCAATGGTTCTCAAACTTTTTCTGTCATGCCCCCCTTCGGAGGAAGAAAAATTTTCATGCCCCCCACCCCAACAAAATGGACAACGTTTAACGTCATTTAAATAACATCAAGATAATGAACATTCCTTTCACTTTTCTTTCAGTAATTTGTCGTGCAAATAACAAATGCAAACTCCATTTCAACTTTCTCAAACCTCTCTTTGTGACATTTGTCACTAGATTGCTCCATCAGCCTGTGTGCTTTATCAAAACAGAGAAAAATGAAATAAAATTTAAATATCACTTTGATAGAACAATAACAACAGTTCAATCTGTGCAAAAAAAGAACAAACGGAAATACTTTGGAAAAACGATGAGCAAGTCAATTTGTAAGAGCTCAAGTCTTATCACTGCATTAGTGGCTGCAATGAGCTTGTTTTGCACTGCCGATCTTTTCAAAACGGGGTTGCAGGCTTGATCCTGCCACTCTCAAGTCATGCTCAATGTTGAGCTTAGATCTGTACATTGTTTTAAGTGAGACAACTGCAGAACAGCCCACCTTACAGAGATGAGATGTGGCGAAGGGAAGCAGAATGCCCGCAGCCCTCTGTCCTCTGAGTGGATACTCCCTCTCCACATCAAGCCAGAATTCACTCAGTATCTGAGCTGTAAAGCTCAGCCTAAGGGTGGAGTCAGATGTCATCTCAATGAACTGGAGCTGAACAGGACCAGTTGCTGCTGCATTGAATAGATCTGTCACTCAGTCATACTGAGCACTGTTGTTTGGGAAGTATTTTTGAAACAAACCTCTCAGGGAAGCGATGCCCTCCTTAAGACATGCGATCATTGTGGTGGTTCCAGAATCACTGGTTTCAGCAAATTCACTCAGATTCTCAAAGAAATCATTATTTCCTTGATCAATCAGCCTGCCCCACATCTCAAGCTCTCGACTGAATGCACTGATCTTGTCTGCCAGATGAGGAAGGTGATTGCCTCTGCCTTGAAGCTGAAGATTTAATTCATTCAGCTTTCCAAATAGATCGCTGAGACAGGCCAGTTTCATCAAAAATTGTTCATCACTAAACTTGCTTGCAGCTTCATGCATACGCTCCTCCTCCAGAAACACCTGAATTTCCTCCTCTGCGCTCAAAGACTCGCGATAACACTTTACCTCGCGAGAGCCACCTAGCCTCGCTGTGAAACAACACAGCTGAATGTTCAGCTCCCATCTCCTCACAAAATGCAGAGAACAGCTGCGCTCTCAGCAGTCTTGTTTTGATGAAATTGACCACGCTAACCACATCGGTCAAAACCTCGTTTAGGTCAGGGCTAAGCTGTCTTGATGCTAGTGCTTCTCTGTGTATGACACAGTGCGTCCATTGCACATTTGGCGATACCCTCTTGATTAGTGCCTACAATCCCTTAATTTTCCCTGCAAACTCCCACACAGTTCTCCCATTTCAGCCCATGTTCTGTCAGGTAACAGTCAATAATCCTGAAGAGCTCATCAGATGTTGCTCTACTTGGTACATACTTGCAAAACAGCAAATCCTCACACAGTGACTCTGACATGACAAACAAAAGCAATAAACAAACAGTATTTATTTCTGTCAGTAGCCTCATCCACTTGTAAAGCGAAACATCAAAGTCATTTGAAAAGTCGCATATACGTCTGGCAACTGTATCACTGGACAGAGGGACAGCATTCAATTTTGTGGCACTTGTCTCATCAAACATATAGTTACAGTGCAGGATTTAGATGAAGGGAGGCCCTCGGCTTTTCCACTTAAGAGGCCCCTCCCAATCCCCCACCCTCATGACTACAGGAAGATGGCAGGGTGTTTCAAACTAAACTGAGTAAAGCAGAGGATGATGACGGCTGTTTAAAATTCCACAATTCACAATTCCTCCTCTAAAGGACATAAAATGTTATTTTTAAATACCGTAGTGATTGAAGAAAATGCATAAATGCTAAAATTATCACTGTGAAAAGCTGTTGCAATAACTGAACATTGTTAACATTTCGTGGAATAAACAGGAATTTTTAGGAAAATGAAAATGTAAGTTTACTGTTATATTCTTTTAAAAAAACGTTGAGCTTAAAATGTTATTACCTGGGAAATATTAATAAGATGATCATTACTACCTGACAGTGACAATGTGGCACTTTTAGATCATACTTTATGTTGTCATTAAACAGTTGGTTTTAAAATACATATTAAGAACTAAAAAAAAAAACTACAATCATCAAATTCACTAAGACTAAAACAATTTTTTCGAGCCTTCCTCATAGCAAAATCATCCAAAAGCTCATCAAAAGTGGTTCGTCTAAGTTTGTCACGTTCAGTGCACAGAATGCTCAGTGCAGACAACCTATCTTGAGACATTGTGGCCCTTAATTCATTTTTAATACTTTTGAGTCTTGAAAAAGACCTCTCTCCTGAGCAGGTAGTGATCATTAAGCTAAGAAATAGCCACAATATTGCTTCCACATTAGAAAAGGCCATCTGGATTTTTTTCTTGTATATAATTTGATAAAGGTCTGTATGAGACAGAGAGGCTCTTCTGTAGGCCTATGGCTTTGTTTCACGTACAAGTGAAAGTGCAAAAGTTCATCAGTAAGTTTCAGGGACGTGCTGTCCATATGAGCAAAGAAAGCAGTGCTTACCCAATGAAAAAGTAAAAAATAAATAAATAAAATAAAACTGAAATATTGAAATAAAAGTGCTAATATAAACCGTTTGTTTGTCTTCATTAAAAGAGTCGTCATGTTTGGTTCCAGTGCAGCAGCAGTCATTAATTTTGTCTTAGCTTTTTGGCGCCACCCGCAGGTGTAAGCACTCTCTCTCGCTGCTTTCTCTAGCGTCGATTCAAATGCATTAGAAGAATGCGTTATCCACCACGGGCGTTGAACTTGTTCCCTCAGCCTACTACTAATATGCCCAGGGTAAGCATGCTTACAAACCAATCAGTAGCTCTTTCGTTATCAACGTCATCATGTCCACATTCACGCAACGGACCTGTACACTAGCGTCTAGCTAACCACTGTCAACTTATTTTAACATTACAGTGAAAATGGACAGTAGAACTGTAAACATCAGCGACCTTTGAGGGTTTCGCAAATTGGATTTCATGGGAAAAACTGAGTTACTTTTTAAAGGTCGCCCAAAACCAGTGATGAAAGACCTTCACATTAAAAAAGGAAGGATCATGAGAGTGATTCGAAAAAGCCTGGTATGAACGTAAGAAATGGCTATGTGGCTGTGCAGCGACTAGCTACCTCTTTTGCTACGTTGTTTTCAATGTGTGTAGACTCAGGCGGGCTACGGGGACCTTAATAACCTGACAAACACGCTCAGTAAACACGAGAAGACCGCAGTACACATCCGAAGCCAAGTAGCATTGAAAACATTTGGCACCAGCCGTATTGATTTAGCTCTCGATGAGCAAATGGGATTATCAATCAATCTTCACAATTGAAAGGTTAGGGAAAATAGAGATATTCTAAACAAATTGATTTATGCCCCCTGCTATTTAGCTAAGCAAGAAATAGCATCTCGGAGTGACAAAGAAGGCAAGGACTCTGAACTGTGGCAACTACGTGGAACTCATTCATCTCATTGCAAAGTATGATGCGAATTTAGCCACCCATTTAAGCTCATCTACTGTTTTCTCTGGCCTTTCCAATAAGATCCAAAACGATCTGGTTGAGGCAATCGATGAGCGAAGGGCAATGTTTATGCCCTTGATTTGAAACATTATATTACGACTGGCAATTTTTTTTGTTTTTGGTAATTTGATCATAAAGCCCGACACTGTAACACTCCGCTTACTGTTTATTAGCGGGTTCTAGGGCATCAATTTACCTGAATGGCATTTTCTTGACACTGCACTCACCCATAACATTTGTGCTTGGCACAATGTGCAATTAAGTGTATTAAAATATTTTATGCTTACCCAATCAAAACTCACAGCACGTGCCAGTCAGGTCAACATCTTCTGGGTATGCATCCCTCAACAGTTCAACACCTTGCTGAATTTTTTGCTTAGATGCTGTCAGAAGAGCAAGAAAGGAAAAAATTGTGCAACATCACTGTACATAGTAGCTTTCTTCTGAAATTAGCTTCAAGTACATCTAGTATAGGACTAAAGGAGTTTATTCTAAACTTCTCTTGAAGAGAGTTCATCTAAGGCATCAGGATCAGATGCACTTCTGTCATTTCCTTTCCGTTTCCTTAATCGTTGTCTCCTTGTGATAGTTCTGTAGTTAACATTTGGCAATGTGGCTTTTGATTGTTGCTCAAACTCATCAAAATCTTCTCTAATTTTGCTTTAAAAAATCCTGACATGAACTGTACAAACTTGCTCAAGTACTCAATAACAGTTCTGATTTCCGAATGGCTTTGCTGACCTTGTGCAAACGACCTATCACACGGGTCCAAAAATGTAGCATAAACACAAATTCCAGTTCTTCCGTTTTCTGCAAAAGATTGTTAGCTTGAAGCCTGGTATCACCCTTCCCATTAACATCAGAGAACAAATGACAGAGGGCATCAGCGATAGCACTGTAACTATCCAAAATAGCTTCTGTGGCTCTTGCATGTTTCTCCCACCTAGTGTCTGACAAATATTTAGGCACTTCTTTTTTTTTTATAAATTTATTTCTGATTTTTCCCTTTTTTCTCCCAATTTAGTGGCCAATCGATCCCTATTTTAATTCAAACACCCACCCTCGCACTGTATGCGTTCGCCAACTGCATCTCTCCGGGCCGGCAGTCTCGAAGGAGACCGCCTCGCCACTTTCGTGACAAGGCGACTCCAAGCCGACGCACTGTTTCTTCCGACACACACAGAGACGCATTCACGTGACGAACACAAGCCGACTCCGCCCCCCTGCCGAAGACAGCGTTGCCAATGATCGCTGCTTCGTCGAGTCCGGCCATAGTCGGATCTGACGAGACCGGGGCGCGAACCCCAGTCCCCAGTGGGCAACTGTATCGACACAAAGCCGATGCTTAGACCGCTACACCACCGCGGACCCATATTTAGGCACTTCTGACCGAGGTTGCAAAAATGAATTTAGAATTGTCCATCTCTTTGTGGAGGATGAAAATAAGTTATAAATTTCATTGATAATGCCAAAACTGTTCACTGCATCAAGACAGTAATCAACAGATGAACGGCCAACCAAATTTAAAGAGTGACCAATGCATGGAATAAATCTTGCAAATTTGTTTTTTCCGATGATTTTTTGTTGCATACCGTTGTACCTACAAGATATGTTGGCAGCATTGTCGTAAGACTGCCCTTGGCATTCGCTAAAGTCAATTTCAAGCTCAGTAGTGAGATAGTTAAATACTGAGTCAGCCGTGCTTTCTCCTGTGTGGTCTTTTAGCTCAAGTAAAGTTAAAAATCTCTCACTTGGTAAACCGTCTTCAGGTGATAAATATCTGATAATTAAAGTCAGCTAATCAGTATGTGAAATGTCAGGGGTGGAATCTGCTGACAAGCTGTAATAACCAGCCTTTTTCACATCAGCCAGAATTACGTCCTTAACTTTTTTTGTCATGAGTCGAATCATTCCCTCACATACGGTTCTTGACAAATAAGAGGGATTTCCTGATCCGGAATTTCCATACCGATTGATATGAGCCAGTAAAAAAGGATCAAATGTTGCTACTAGTTCTAAAGGACCAAGATAACTGCTGTTATTTGGAGAGCCAAATTGTTTATCGTCTCCTCAGAATGGTAAGCCTCGTTCTGCAAGAGTGCACATTACAGTGATAATTCTTGCCATGACTTGCCGCCAGTACTGCTGTTCTGCTTTTATTTGTTCCTCTAGCTTTGAAGTTAACGTTTGTCCTCTCTTCCATGTTAGGAAGGTCAACATGGCATTCCTGTGCTTCTCTAAGTTTTCATGAGTTTGGATGAGATAGGAGTTTTGCCATTCATCAAACCCTTCAGAAGCTGAAGCTGTCGCAGAAGATACAAGGTTTGGAAAGAGTTTACAAACAAAGCAATAAATCCGGCCTTTTGAGGGAGAATACACCAGCAACTCTTGGCTATATGTTTCCCCATTGACCTTTGTTGAATGAAAAAGAGCTTTCGTGCAAAATCTTGACTGTTTTTTGTACACTTGCTTGGAATTTGAAAATGGTCCACAACAATGCTGAACTTGAGAGGAGCCCCTCTCTACCCAATAGGACACATACTCATGTGAGAATTCTGTCCACAAACCAACATCTGTTACAGTAGATCTAGGTTTGGCATCATCTATATCTGCATCTACAATATCTGCATATCCTCATAATCAGCTTGCTGTTTCGTGTCGCTGTTTCTGTTTTTGGGAGTTTTTCTTCTGGTTGAATGTTAGTAGTTGGCTGGATAGCTCCACCACACTGATTTACTTGTGTTAGTATCGATGTATCTGCTTCACCACTGGCACTTGTTGCTTCTGTCAGTGGCTGATGCAAGAAAGCAGTGATTGGTGTTAACTTCTTTACCATATCATTTTCAAGTCTCTTTCGCTTGCGCTTGCTAGCACCACTTGCAAATCTTTTACTTATTTTCAGATTCTATTCTGAGCATAATAAATAAAATTAATCTTCAACAGTTATTAGAAAGCAAAACATGAAGGGGTGCTCTCACAAAATGGGGTCCACTTCAGTTAAGAAAAAAAAAATCAAAAAATTAACTTATGTATAATATTTGGGCAACTTTTCTTAAATAATTGTGCCCTGTCTTTTTCATGTGTCCCTTTCACTCTACTTCCTTCCATCCATTCCTTTCTCCAGTGCCTGTTGACTTCTCAACTCCTCATTTTTGTTTACGCTTGTTCTCGCCTTTTGATAAAACCACCACCTGATCACACTAAATTATTACTTTAAGCAGCAAGGAATTACTTGAACCTACGTCAAGTGGCACTCTGTGAAGGCCCTCTACCCTGTGCATAATCACATTGACAATAATCACCTTGGCAATCATTATTAAACTCTACGGTGTTGTGTGTGTGTGCGCACAATGTGCAACTGCATATGTTCATGTTTTTTGTATCTCCTTGGGCCTGGCTTTGCCTCCTTCTCATTACTAATCCATACTCAATACATGCAGCATGGATTAGAGTGCAGAGTCTGAACGAACACACACACACACACACACACACACACACACACACACACACACACACACACACACACACACACACACACACACACACACTGGTGGATGCCTCAACTTTATGCAAATTAGGAGTGAATTTTGTATGTCAGTGACCAATCAGATAGGGTGGGTGTGCTCTAAACTTAGAATCGAGAAATGAGGCATTGTATAACTAAAATGAAACAATATTTAGCAACTACAAGGGTTATTTCAATTCAATTCAATTTATTGTCATTAAAAACAATGTGCAAGCACATGTTAAAATTGAAATGAGGGCTGTGGCTTCACCAAACAGTGCAAGACAGACACAGACAAACACAGCAAACAAGATATACACACATGAAGACCAAAAGCTAAAAATAAGTTAAAAGAGCTGGAGTACAAAATATTTAAAAATATCTACAGACATTCAGTGGGTAGCCAGGTTCAGGTGGGTAACAGCCTGTGGAAAGAAGCTGTTTTTGAGCCTGGTAGTGCAGGCTCTGAGACTCCTATAGCGCCTCCCAGAGCGCAAGGGGGAGAACAGTCCATGGTTGGGGTGGGTGGGATCTCTGCTGATGCTCAGACCCCTTCGAAGGCAGCGTTTGTGATAAATGTCTTTTATGGCTGGGAGCTGGGTACCGGTGATAAGCTGGGCCGCCTTGACGATCTGCTGCAGAGCTTTCTGGTCTACTGAGGTGCAGTTGCCGTACCACACTGAGATGCAGATGGTCAGGATGCTCTCTATGGTGCAGTGGTAGAAGTTGGTGAGAATTTTGGGGGGTAGACAGGCACTCCTCAGCCTCCTCAGGAAATTCGGGCGTTGTTGGGCCTTTATCACAAGGGCCTGGGTGTTTAATGTCCACGAAAGGTCCTCGCTGATGTGGACTCCAAGGAATTTAAAGCTGGAAACATGCTCCACTTCCACCCCATTGATGTGAATGGGCGAGTGGCTGCAGCTTCTAGACCTCCTGAAGTCCACAATCAGCTCCTTTGTCTTCTGCACATTAAGGACAAGATTGTTGGCAGTACACCATGATGTGAGGTTCTCAATCTCGTCTCTGTAGGCCATCTCGTCATTGTTGGTGATACGGCCAATGACTGTGGTGTCATCTGCAAACTTAACTATAACATTTGAAGGGTGAGTTGGCAGGCAGTCGTGGGTAAAGAGGGAGAAAAGGAGGGGGCTTAGAATACAGCCTTGAGGGGCACCTGTGCTGAGGGTCAGGGTGGAGGAGGAGTGGTCAGCTAACCTAACAGACTGAGGTCTGTTGGTCAGGAAGTCCAGGATCCAGTTACAGAGAGAGGGGCTGAGGCCAAGGGAGAGGAGTTTGGTGGTTATTTCGGCGGGGATGATAGTGTTGAAGGCAGAGCTGTAATCTATAAACAGCATCCGGGTGTGTGTTGTTAAATTCAAGGTGGGTCAGAGCAACGTGCAGGGCAGTGGCAATGGCATCCTCAGTAAACCTTTTGGGACGGTAGGTGAACTGATGTGGGTCCAATGTGGGGGGATAATGTTTTTGATGTGAGCCATAACCAGCCTTTCAAAGCACTTCATGGCAATGGGGGTGAGTGCTATGGGTCGGTAGTCATTCAGACATATGGATGTTGGTTTGTTGGAGACAGGAATGATAGAGGTGGTCTTAAAGCATGCCGGGACTTTAGATTGGGACGGTGAGAGGTTAAATACAGGTGTGAAGACCTCAGCCAGCTGGTCGGCACATTCCCGGTAGACCCAACCCGGTATGCCGTCTGGTCTGGCATGATTTATAACCATATATTCAGAAAATGGTCTCGGTAGGCTGTTTTGATGAAATAAAGCATTGTTTACAGGCATGTCCGCCATCTTTGTTCAGTTTAAACCAGGAAGCAGAAATCAATGACAGACCAGCAAGTGGATCCAGTCAGACTGTTAAATGTTATGTGACACACTGTCAGACGGCCAACGGTTGGCAGAGAGGGTGATTTACTCCACTGGTATGAAAATGTACCATTACGCTTACCTCAACCTTGTCCTAACCCTACCCTTGAAGAATTGAAGACTGGCCAAAATGTCCTAACTTTGAAAAAATGTCCTCACTTAAAAACTTAAATGGGTCCTCACGTTTAGCTGAACAAAAACACTCACACATGCAAGTGTGTGTGTGTGCACATGCGGCGCCAACATGCTTACCCCCCCCCCCCCACACACACACACACACTCGTGCTTCTATCTTGTGAGGATACCTCATTCACTACCCTCACCCAGTGTTTCCCAATCCAGTCCCCAAGGACCCTCTGTCCTGCAGATTTTCACTATAACCCTGTATAGGTAGCCCTGCTTGTACTTACTCAACCAATCATCTTACAGCACTTAATTATGCAAGGTGTGCAAAATCTGACATAATTCATTGCCGATTGGCTGAATAACTACAAACAGGTACCTATTCAGTGTTGCAAAGGAAATCTGCAGGATAGGGAGTCCTTGAGGACTGGGTCAAGAAACACTGCCCTAACCATCCCATTCACTACCCTTAACCATCACAACTACATACATGTCTAACCTTAACACTTACCCTAATCTTAACCTAATCCTAACCCTAACACTAAACCCAAGTCCTTACCCTAAAATAGACCCTTAAAAAACTGAGGACCGGCCAAAATGTCTTCGCTTTGCAAAAATGTCCTCACTCTGATGGTTTAAAACTCAAATTGTCTCTCATAAAGATGGGAGTCAAGCACACACACACACACACACACACACACACACACACACACACACACACACACACACACACACACACACACACACACACACACACACCACTTGCATATGTTAGGGTGTGGCTCCTAGGGTTAACAGATCACAGACCCCTCAACAGGCCGATGCTCATATTTGAAGGCAGATGAGCTAAAACTGTTCTCAGTATGATATGATAATACACCTACAGAACACTTTGTATCCCTCTCTCTCTCTCTCTCTGAAGCACAATGATTAATCCAGTAGAAGAAGTGGAGAGTAAATGGATGACAGGAATAAAAGTGGGAAACAATCCATCTGCCAGTCAGCAGCCAAGCTGTAGAAATATTCCATTCTCATTAGCAGAATGTTTTTCATTGCAATGGGACAGCGCCAAAGCAATTAATTGTTGTTGAGGCGTGGAGTGGGGTTAAGCCTCATGGAGTTGTGTGTCATGTGTGGACATTACAGATAATGACTAAGTACTGTAACAATTAGGATAGTTTAATGATGGTGTTTAGTGTTTAGTTGCCTCTAATGTTTTTCCTCTTTATTTCTTCATTTTGTTTGGTACTAGAATTCAACTTAACGAGAGAGAAAACAGAAATCGAGTGATGAACTTGTCTATTCTTTACATGATTAACATGTTTACATTTCCCCCATAGAATATGAATGATGGTATGTACAGGCTTTTGCACATAACAGCATTAGCCCAGTAGGGAATTGGAAAAATTCATACTCAGGAACCACACACATTTTTCCATGAAATGTAACCTGTTTTTAGCTGAACTCTACCCTGGCCTAAATAGTTGATACATTTTAAAATAAATACATTTTAATACATGTGCAACCTGTCAATAAGCCAGAAACCAGGCAAAGTA
Source organism: Lampris incognitus (assembly GCF_029633865.1). NCBI lineage: Eukaryota > Metazoa > Chordata > Actinopteri > Lampriformes > Lampridae > Lampris > Lampris incognitus. Next base: position 35,140,282 of record NC_079217.1, read on the forward strand.
ATACTTTTTTCAAGTTTTTTTTTCCAAGTTAGTTTATCATAATTAATTGGAAATACATGTCGATTAAAATACATGAACATTGTTGTTTTTCCCTAGGTTCCATAAAACAGTTTTTGGATGAGGCCTTGGTCAACATGGTCATTAACCACACAGCCATTTACAGTGGTGAAAGATGAGGGGTTTAGAGAGCTGGTCCAAAAGCTGGACCCAACCCACATTCTCTCTACAAAGCAGGTGGATAAAGCCGAACAAAATTTTCAAATGGACAATTAAGCACTCTTCTTCAGGGTTTAAAGGCCATGGTGGCTGCTAAACATCACTAGACCAAGGAGAAAGCCAAGGCACGGATGCAGAAAGTGGTGGCAGTCAGTCTCTTGTCTGACATATAGACATCAATGAATATGGACGCCTACCTTGATGTGACCTGCCATTACATCAATGAACAGGACAAGTTTGGCAATTTTTTTGTTGGGGCATGAAATATGATTTGATGATTTGTCACAGATGATGCATCAAATGGGATTGCTTGCACCAGAATACTACAAATTAGGCATGCAATGTGTGTGTGTGTGTGTGTGTGTGTGTGTGTATACTATATATATATATATATATATATATATATATATATATATATATATACACTACCGTTCAAAAGTTTGGGATCACCCAAACAATTTTGTGTTTTCCATGAAAAGTCACACTTATTCACCACCATATGTTGTGAAATGAATAGAAAATAGAGTCAAGACATTGACAAGGTTAGAAATAATGATTTGTATTTGAAATAAGATTTTTTTTACATCAAACTTTGCTTTCGTCAAAGAATCCTCCATTTGCAGCAATTACAGCATTGCAGACCTTTGGCATTCTAGCTGTTAATTTGTTGAGGTAATCTGGAGAAATTGCACCCCGCGCTTCCAGAAGCAGCTCCCACAAGTTGGATTGGTTGGATGGGCACTTCTTTGAGCAGATTGAGTTTCTGGAGCATCACATTTGTGGGGTCAATTAAACGCTCAAAATGGCCAGAAAAAGAGAACTTTCATCTGAAACTCGACAGTCTATTCTTGTTCTTAGAAATGAAGGCTATTCCATGCGAGAAATTGCTAAGAAATTGAAGATTTCCTACACCGGTGTGTACTACTCCCTTCAGAGGACAGCACAAACAGGCTCTAACCAGAGTAGAAAAAGAAGTGGGAGGCCGCGTTGCACAACTGAGCAAGAAGATAAGTACATTAGAGTCTCTAGTTTGAGAAACAGACGCCTCACAGGTCCCCAACTGGCATCTTCATTAAATAGTACCTGTTAGAGCCTGTTTGTGCTGTCCTCTGAAGGGAGTAGTACACACCGGTGTAGGAAATCTTCAATTTCTTAGCAATTTCTCGCATGGAATAGCCTTCATTTCTAAGAACAAGAATAGACTGTCGAGTTTCAGATGAAAGTTCTCTTTTTCTGGCCATTTTGAGCGTTTAATTGACCCCACAAATGTGATGCTCCAGAAACTCAATCTGCTCAAAGAAGTGCCCATCCAACCAATCCAACTTGTGGGAGCTGCTTCTGGAAGCGTGGGGTGCAATTTCTCCAGATTACCTCAACAAATTAACAGCTAGAATGCCAAAGGTCTGCAATGCTGTAATTGCTGCAAATGGAGGATTCTTTGACGAAAGCAAAGTTTGATGTAAAAAAAATCTTATTTCAAATACAAATCATTATTTCTAACCTTGTCAATGTCTTGACTCTATTTTCTATTCATTTCACAACATATGGTGGTGAATAAGTGTGACTTTTCATGGAAAACACAAAATTGTTTGGGTGATCCCAAACTTTTGAACGGTAGTGTATATATATATATATTAGGGCTGGGCAAGTTAACGCGTTATTATCGCGTTAACACCGACAATTATTTTATCGCGGATTAACGCAGTTTTTTTTATTATTATTATTTTGAAAGTCTGTTGCTCACTGGCTCTGAATACACATACAAACAAACCATGGGTCACAGGAGGGGTGGGATGTTGATCAGTATTGGCTTGTGGTGGGCCAATGACAGCATTTGGGGTGGGCCTAAGACGGCTGCAGCACTCACATGAACCGGAACAGAAAAGAACTGGCGTGGAGAGAAAAAAATGGAAAAAGGTAACGAACTATTACATGGACATTTTCATTTTAAATCAATTCCAGACGGCGGAGTTGATAGAACGAAAGTTATTTCTAACTACTGTAATGTTGAATTGTCCTATCATCGGAGTACTTCGAGTCTGAATTATCACCTAAATGCAAAACACACCCTTGATGCCAGCAAATCACCCACCAAAGGGAGGCTTCGGCAGACTACATTAGATACATTTGGGAGAAGTATAGATAAAAAGAAGCAAGACAAGCTAACCGATGCCACAGCGAAGTGGACAGCTACAAACTGCAGGCCAGTGAGTATTGTGGAAGATGTCAGTCTGAGGATAATTCTTAGGATCGCAACGAATGATGGCACGTATGAGCCTCCCTCAAGACGCACCATCATGAGGAGAATATACGAGTTGTACGAAAAGGAGAGGACTACAAAAGCGACGGCGTTACAACGTGCACCAACTGTTGCTCTCACTGGAGACTATTGGACATCGTTGGGTAACCATAATTACCTCGGAGTTACAGTGCATTATATTGATGAACAGTGGGAGCTGCATTCACATGCTCTGACTGTAATGAAAACAGAAGACAGACATTTTGCTGAAACGTGCACGGGACATTTTATTCATGTTGCACAGCAGTGGAACATTTCAAATAAAGTCAGCACACTTAGCACAGATAGTGCAAGAAATATTATCGCTGCTGCGAAACATCTGCCTTTTGAACACATTCCCTGCGTCGTGCACAGTCTCCAGTGTTCTGTCACAGTATCTCTGCAGAACAGTGCGTTTGACAATGTCCTGGCCAAATGTAGAAAAGTTGTGGGCCACTTTAAACACAGTCCAGCAAGTGCTGCAGAATTAGAACAACAACAAATTGAACATGGACAAAAGAAGGAGTCGCTTATACAAGACATTCCAACCAGATGGAATTCGACTCTGGACATGATAAAAAGCGTCCGCAGAAACGAACAGCAACTGAGGGATGTCCTCACCACACACAACACCAAGATTGCCATGCCAACTACAGCTGAAATGGACAAACTACAGATGTTGGAAACGCTACTGGAGCCCTGCAGGTATATTTTACGTCATATATTTCTCACTGTCCTGTCTGAGTGCATGTGAGAGAGAAATAGTGTCTGTATGTGTGTGTGTAAATATAGCATGAATATGTAGAGGACATTTTAGTAAGTGAATGCAATACATTTTGACTGAAATGGATTTGATTTTTTTTTTGCAGGTATGTGACTGAACTTTTGGGAGGAGAAAAGTATGTTTCATGCTCTGTGGTTCTGCCTGCTTTTTGCCATCTCTCTTGAGTGATGGAGAGCTCAGATGATGACCCTGCCTACGTGGTCAAATTCAAGTCTACATTCAGAACAGACATGGAGACACGCAGGGAAAATGCCAACATTGCATACCTGAAGATTGCTACCGCATTGGACCCGAGATTCAAGGACCTCAAGTGTATACCCAGAGCTGAGAGGGGTGAGGTGTGGGCCTCAGTCACCAACTTACTGAAGGAACAGAGGGTTGTTGCAGAGAAAACTGTGGAAGCAACAACATCTGAGCCACCAAAGAGAAAGTTAGCCCTATTGGCTGCTTCATCAGAGTCTGATTCTGAACAGGAGGAAGACGCAATTGAGAACTGTGTGCGTCAGTACAGACGCACACAGTACAGATACCATCAGTACAGAGGCCTGTCCATTAGAGTGGTGGTCCAAACATGCAGGCTCACACAGCAGGCTGGCCTCCATTGCACAGAAGTACTTGGCCACACCTGCAACATCCGTATCCTGTGAAAGGTTGTTTTCTCTTGCTGGTCATATTGTACAGGAGAAGAGCGTTTCTTTATCATCTGAAAATGTAAATGATCTTGTGTGTCCTAGCAACTGGCTTGGTGAAGAGTAAGAAAATGTAAAGTCGGAGGAATGGATAAATGCAGTTGTGGCAGACTGGGGGGAGGGAGTGGGTGAGGCATGGGCTGGGTCCAGGTGAGAGTCGAGTCAGCGGACTGATTCTCCCCTGGGCCCAGGTTCATATAGCAACTTATTTGTTAGTGTTTGCAAATCAAATGTTATTGCACTTTTGTTCATATAGCAGTACTTTTAAAATAAAAGTGTGCAATACACTACTTTTGAATTCATTATTGAATTTTGCGCATAACAATGTGATTAATCGTAGGAAATATGCGATTAATCGCGATTTAAAAGTTTAATCGTTGCCCAGCACTAATATATATATATATATATGTCTGTCCATCCATTATCCAAACCACTTATCCTGCTCTCATGGTTGTGGGGATGCTGGAGCCAATCCCAGCAGTCACTGGGTGGCAGGCGGGGAGACATATACACTATATGTACAAAAGTATTGGGACACGTGGCCATTATACCTACAGGACTGTTATGATATCCCAGTCTAAATCCATAGGCATTAATATGGAGTTGGTCCCCCATTTGCAGCTAGAACAGCTTCCACTCGTCTGGGAAGGCTTTCCACAAGATTTTGGAGTGTGTTTGTGGGAATTTTTGCCCATTCATCCAGAATAGCATTTGTGAGGTCAGGCACTGATGTCAAATGAGAAGACCTGGCTCGCAATCTCCATTCTAGTTCATCCCAAAATGTGTTTGATGGGGTTGAGGTGAATTCTCACCATTCCACTGTCCTCCCTGAATGAAATTGTTGCATAGTTTGGTGGAGGCAGCACGGATGCTCCGGGACCTCCGGCCAGAGGGTAGGAGGGTGAAGTGGATGTGGAAAGGGTGGATGGGGTCCTTCACGATGCTGTGAGCCTTCCGGGCGCACCGTGCAGTTCCTATGATCTTTTCAGCTGTCTTCACTATCCGCTGTAGGGATTTGCGGCCAGAGGCCTTGCAGTTCCCATGCCCGACAGCTGGTCAGAATGTTCTTTATGGTGCCTCTGTAGAATATGAAGAGGATCGGTGGAGGGAGACTCACCTTCCTCAGACACTGCAGGAAGTGAAGACGCTGCTGGGCCTTCTTGGAGAGTGCAGTGAAATGTAAGGACCAGGAGAGGTCCTCTGTGATGTTAACTCCAAGGAACTTAACACAGCTGACTCTCTCCACATCCATACCATTGACGGTCAGAGGGGTATGGTGGGTGCTGGTCTTCCTAAAGTCAATAATAACTTTTAGTTTTTTTCTATATTCAGGGAGAGGTTGTTGTTTTTGCACCTTGCCACCAGTTGATCCACCTCTGCTCTATATAATGATTCATCATTGTTGCTGATGAAACCTACCACTGTACTAGCCAATAATATATGCACCAAATCCAGGAAAAGGCTGACCCAGATAGAGGAGCAAATGGAAAGAGCAACTCTCAAAATGACATAGGAGGGAGAAATGGAACAGCAACTTCTACATGTTTGAACAACTGTATGATCAAAGACAGCCAGTGGGGGCAGATCTCACCCTACTTCAAGAGTAGGAATATGAGGCCATAGGACAGTACCTATATGTGATGTCCCCATTCCAACAGACCACAGAGGAACTCTGAAGAGGAAATGGTGTCTGGCTCCAAAGTCATCCCACTTATGAAAATGTGACAAAATTGTGTTTGTTGTGAAGTAACCAGCATCACCACTGAAATGGCTGACCAACTGGCTGAAATCCTGGTCAGATACCTCAGGAATAATTCATCAAATATATTCACTGATATGATAATAATGATCACTGCAATCATGTTGGAACCAAGGTTCAAAATTCTTGGGTTCTTAAGCCAAACAAAGGCCAGTGAGGCAGTCAGGTGGCTGAAAGCTGAGTGTGCCAACATATAGCAGACCCCCACATTACCCCCACATTACCATTGCCAGCAGCCATACCAACGTGTTCCCTGGCTCTGCTGAATGACAGAAGATAAACAGGTATGGGTTAGCTAGTACTTGTTCAAATATTTTTGAAAAATGTTTGAAAGTTTTACATATTTGAATGAAGAAGTTTTCAATTGTGTCTCAGAACTGATTAACTGATAGAATAATGCATCTATGAATCAATAACTAATTAATCATACTCTATCATTATCATGTTGACAGATAAAACCCGGTGCCTAGATAATTGCTATTTTTCTCACCTGCCAGGTAGTTAATTGTGTTCTTGCATCCCAGGTGTAAATCAATATCTGATTAGAGGTCTCAAAAGAAAATCTGCTTCTTCCGTCAGGGGTCGTCAGCAGATCATCTGTTTCCATCTCTTTCTGTCCTCTGCATTGTCTACGGTCACTCCAACCACTCGCAGGTCTTCCCTCACCAAAGCCATAAACACTAATCCTGTCATCATTCCAATGAAAATCTTAGCATCTTCAACTCTGCCACCTCGAGCTCCGCCTCCTTTCTTTTTGTCAGTGCCACCATCTCCAACCCATACAATATGGTATCACTACCATCTTATAAACCTTCCCTTTGATTCTTGCTGGTACCCTTCTGTTGCAAATCACTCCTACTCCATCCACCCTACTCTACCTTGCCTGCATTCTCTTCTTCATCTCTCTTCTGCACTCCCCGTTATTTTGAACAGTTGACCCCAAGTATTTAAATTCATACGGCTTCATCACCACTACTCCTTGCATTCTCACCATTCCACTGTCCTCCCTCTCATTCATGAATATGTAATTCCATCTTGCTCCTACTGACTGTTTTTTTTTGGTTTTTTTCCCCGAGCCATCCTGATCTCTGCCCCACCCCCTCTGCCGATCCGGGGGGGGGGGGGGCTGCAGACTACCACATGCCTGCTTCGATATATGTGGAGGGACGTCTGGGTAGCGTGGTGGTCTATTACATTACATTACATTACAGTCATTTAGCCGACGCTTTTATCCAAAGCGACTTACAATAAGTGCATTTAACTTAGGAAATCAGGAGAACTACTAGTCATCAGAGGTCATAAGTGCATGTAAACGAGCATCTAAGAGCAAAACCAGTGCTAAAGTAAAAGTGCAAGAGAGAGATTTTTTTTTCAAATGAGTGAATACAATAAGTGCTAAGAACAAGTAACAGGGTTGTAGTTCTTAAAGAGGTTGCCTACCAACATGGGGATCTGCGGTTCGAATGAGGGTGTTGTCTCCAGCTTGGTTGGACATCCCTGCAGACACAATTAGATATGTATGCGGGTGGGAAGCAGGATGTGGGTATATGTCCTGGTCACTGCACTAACGCCTCCTCTGGTCAGTCGGGGTGCCAGTTCAGGGGGGAGGGGGAACAGCATGATCTTCCCACATGCTACATCCCCCTGGCAAAACTCCTCAATGCCAAGTGAAAAGAAGCAACCCCAAGTATTAAACTCATCCACCTTCGTCACCACTACTTCTTGCATCCTCACCATTCCACTGTCCTCCCCATCGTTTAAGCATATATATATTCCATCTTGCTCAACCTGACTTTCATTCCTTGTCTCTCCAGTGCATACCTCCACCTCTACAGGCTCTTCTCAACCTGCTCCCTACTCTCACTACAGATCACAATGTCGTCCACGATTTAATCCCACCCCTACCTTGAACCCATCCGTTATTCCTACCGCACACCTCACCACAGTCACACTGCCCTCATACATATCCTGCACCATTCTTACATATTTCTCTGCCACTCCCAACTTATATAATACCATATATAATACACACCTCCTCTCTCGGCACCCTGTCATTTGATTTCTCTAAATCTACAAAGACACAATGTAGTTACGTCTGACCTTCTCTATATTTCCCATCAGCACTCTCAAAGCAAACATTGCAACTGTAGTGCTCATTCGTGGCATGAAACCATACTACTGTTTGCTAATCATCACCTCTCCTCTTAACCTAGCTTACACTACTTTTTCCCATAATTTCATGCAGCGGCTGGTCACCTTTATACCTCTGTAATTAGTACAGCTCTGCACATCACCCTTATTCTTGAACATTGGTACCAGAACTTCTCCACTCTTCAGGCATCGGCTCATTTTTCAGGATTGTGTTAAACAATCTAGTTATAAACTCCGCTGCCATCTCTCCTAAACATCTCCTTGCCTCCACGGGTCTGTCATCTGGGCCAACCGCCTTTCCACTCTTCATAGCTGCCCCCACTTCATTCTTGCTAATCCACTACACTTCCTGATACACTATTACACTATCCCCATATCATTCAACCTTCTCTCTCTTTCTCTCTTTCTCTCTCTCTCATTTTATTAATGTGTCTGTCCCTCAAATTACTCCTTCCACCTTCTGAATACACTCCTCACTTGTCAGCACATTTCCATCTCTGTCCTTGATCACCCTAACCTGCTGCACATCTTTCCCAGCTTGGTCCCTCTTTCTAGCCAATAGGTACAAGTTCTTTTCTCCTTCATTAATGTCCAACCTCTCATACAACTCATCATACGCATTTCCTTCGCCTTTGCCACCTCCCTCTTTGCCTTACTCTGCATCTCCTTGTACTCCTTTCTACTTTCTTCATCTCTGAATATCACACTTTTTCTTTGCAGCCTCTTCCTCTGTATACTTTCCTGTACTTCTTCATTCCACAACCAAGTGTCCTCATCTTCCTTCCTTTGTCCAACAGACACACCAAGTACCTTCCTAGCTGTCTCCCTAACCATTTCTGCAGTAGTTGCCCAGCCATCCATCTACTCTTCACTAACACCCAGCGTCTGACTTAGCTCCTCCTTGAACTCCACACAACAGTCTTCCTTCTTCAACTTTTTAAGAAGGAAGACCATTTGATCCTTGGCTCTGCCTTCACTCTCTTCCTCTTCTTGACCACCATAGTCATCCTACAGACCACTATTCTCTTTCTGTTACTTGTTCTGATGAGATTATAATTCTTGTTGATTTCAGATTTCATCTCAATAAGGCTGGTGGGTGATCCTCTAAGTAAAGCCTTTCTGGCGCTTGTTGACACTTTTGGGTTGACTCAGTTTGTTCAAGAGTAGACTCATTGCAGTGATAACACCCTTGATTTGGTTTTACCTAAAGACACAGTTGTTTCTGAATTGAATGTCTTACCAACCACATCTGCTGTGTCAGAGCATTTTCTCATCAAATTTGAAGCATTATTAGCCTGTCCAGTGAATGTCAGCAGATGTAATTGCCATTCACCACATTGGTCCAACCACTGTAGCTGTATTTGGCTAGCAGCTGCCTGAAATCTTGGCTCCAACAGAGTCAACTGTTGAAAATTTCACAAGTGACTTAAATGTGGCCCTCTCTATTTTTCTCCATTCAGTTGCACCTCTCATTATAAGACCTAGGCGACTAAAGAGGCCTACACCCTGGTTTAACAATGAAACATGTGCTCTTAAGTGGGCCTGCAGGAGACATGAATGTATAAATGGCAAAAATCAAAATTGGAATAGTTTGTACCTATCTTGGCATGAGTCTTTATTGAAATACAAGCATGCTTTATCTGCTGAAAAAGCAGTGTATCTCTCTTGCTTAGTATTAATAAACATAACCCCACATTTCTTTTTGACACGGTATCTAAACTTAATAAAAAGTAGCCGTCTATTAGCTGCTCAGCATTCACGGCCCATAAGTTTCTAGACTTTTTCTGCAATAAGGTCGATGAGATCATAAACAAAATTAGTTCTTTCTTTCTACTATTTGCTTACTTGACCCTTTACCAGCAAAACATTTAAAGACCTCTAGCCTTTCCTGGGACCTACAGTGCTAGACGTTGTTAATTTATCCCTTACTACTGGCACTGTTCCCAGCAGTTTTAAGACAGCTGTGGCTAAGCCTCCACTTAAAAAAAAAAACAAAAAAAAACAACACCCGTCAATCCAGGGTATCTTAATAATAATAATAATAATAAATCAATCTTATATAGCACTTTTCTAACACTCAAATTTGATTTACAGTAAACGGGGTGAAACAAGACAACAGATAAACATAACACAGACATACAGGGGTGGATGGGAAGGGCGGGATACGAGAGGGAGAAGCAGCAGCCACATACGATGCCAGCATTACTCTCCCACTTAAACAGATACAAAAGGGCAAGGAAAACAAAAAAAAAAACACTGTAGAAGTTGATTTTCTGTAGGGGTTTACTCCCGTAGCCTATTCCTCTCTCGAGGTATCCACTAACCCATAACTGGGTTAACAATAAATAATAAACTTTATTTATATAGCACTTAGCCTACTGAGAGAGCTTAAACGTAAAATATGAAATTTGAGAAAACCCTGTAAATGTTATCACCACAGCTGAAGCCATGAATCATATGCCTTTTAAATATGAGCTTGCTATACTAAAAATAATAAAAAAATATATTATCCCTCCTTCATTATTCAAACCATGTAATAACAATAATAATAACAAATGTTGAACACCTCAGTAAAATAATGCAGGGACCAGGCCACACATTTGTGAAACTGTGGTTTCAGTATGTCGCCTCTGCATCCAGCTGATGAGGTCATTTATATGTCTCCCCCTAGTGGCGCTCAGAGACAATGTTCTGTGGCCAGGCATTATATATAATAACATTATACATAACTATTGACCAGTTACTAATCCTCCATCTTTTTAAGTACTAGAGAGAGTTGTCACTGGAGCTCAGTGCAGCCTTTGACACCACTGATCACTGTATACTATTAGACAGAATAAATTGTAATTTTGGTGTCTCTGGATTAGCCCTCTTTTGGCTGAAGTCCTACTTATCTGGAAGAACACATTGTGTCTACTATAATAATATTATATCAAAATGATCTGACGTTAAATATGGCATACCTCAGGGCTCAGTTCTTGGCTCTCTACTTTTTTTCTCTTTTATAGTTCACCTCTTGATCAAATTATACACAGTCATGGACTAAATTTCCATTGCTATGCTGATGATAATCAGCTGTATATGCCTATAAGGGCTTATGATCATACTTAAATGACCAATTTAGAGACTTCCTTGGCTGAAAAATTGAATGTCACTAACTTTTCTGCTTTTAAACTCAGGTAAAACTGGGATGCTGGTCATTGGCCCTGCTAGACACAGACACCAATTTGATCAATTAACAATATCAATCGACAGGAGTTGAATCAAGTGCAACTGGACTTGGTATATATCCGTGAAGACGTTTCGCCTCTCATCCAAGAGGCTTCCTCAGTTCGTGCCTTTCTGACTAGACCAAGCTAGTCTGACAGGCTGGTGATGAGACTCAGAATTTATCCTCTAGGAGTCGTTGTCAGAGCTATTGATATGCGTAGCTCTTTGTGATCCGATGTTTACCAACACCCGTCGCTAACACAGCCATAGATGAGTGGCTCTTTTGTGTACCTATGTTTGGCCGCGCCCATCGTTATCGGGATTGAGGAAGCCTCTAGGATGAGAGGCGAAATGTCTTCACGGATATATACCAAGTTCAGTTGCACTTGATTCAACTCCTTTGGATAACCATGACCTGGATGAATGAGAACATTCACAGACAATATCAATAGACAACTCTGTGATTACACAAAGTGTAGCAGCTAAAAATATTGGTGTTACTTTTGATCCCAGCCTTTCTTTTGATATGGGTATTAAAGAAATCACCAATACTGCCTTTTTCCACTTACTATATAACATAGCTAAAATTCTGTCTTTTCAGTCCATGGCTGATACAGAAACTCTTATTACTACATGCATGTTTCATCCAAACTTGATTATTGTAATGTTCTGTTTTCAGGTCTGCCACATGCTAGTACTAAAAGTCTTCAGATGGTTCAGAATACTGCAGCTAGAATCCTAATGAAAACTAAAAAAAATTGACCATCTTACATCAATTCTTGCCTTCCTTCATTGGCTTCCTATCCATGTTAGATCAGACTTCAAGGTGCTTCTGCTGACTTATAAAATCCTAAATGAACTTACCCCATCTTACTTGTCTGATCTCCTTAAACCATAAATTCCATCTCAAGCTCTTCACTCTCAAAATACAGGGCTCCTGTGTGTACCCAGAGTTAAGAAGAAGTCAGCTGATGGCAGGGCTTTTTCCTATTGGGCCTCATTCTTGTGGAATAACCTGCCTGCTGCCATCAAACAATCAGGGTCTGTTGAGTCCTTTAAATCCAAACTTAAAACTCCTATTTTTGCCTTGGCCTGCAATTAATTGCCTTTAAGTTGAGTATTTCACAACTTTCACTGCATGGCGGGTCAGTTTCTGTCCCAGTGAATTTACCAAGCACTGTTCTGCCGACAAGATTAGAGTGTAAGACTATTACAAACTGTTCTCTTCTGTCACGTCTTTCCTCTCTCTCTCTGAATGATGTCTTCTTTCTCTTTTTCTGTGTGTGAATGGTGTCATGTGAGTCTCCCTTATGTGCATGTGCAGTCTGTCCTCCTCCCAGGTCTCCATGGTGATCGCCACCTGGACACTACTTGGCATCCCCCTCATCACATTTTCTTTTTACATATCTTCTAAACTCATATAATTCTGTTATCCTGTTTTAATGTTATATTCTTCTCTCACTCAGATGTGTGACTAATGCCTTTTTTTTGGTCACATGGTGATGGTGGTCACGTGGCTCGGGTCCTGTGCTGTTCCAGTGGTGTCTGGATACTGCTTGGCATACTTCCTTATCATATTTTTCATATCTTTTATAATTCCATTATAATTCTGTTATCCTCATTCAATTTTGTATTCTGTCACATCCATTGCCCATTGTCCATCTTAGGAGAGAGATCCTTCCACTGTTGCTCTCCCTGAGGTTTCTTCCTACTCTCTCGATTAAAGGTTTGTTTTCTTTTTGTTTTTTTAGGGAGTTTTTCCTTATCCGATGCAAGGGTCTAAGAACAATGTTATGTTGCTGTAAAGCATCGATATTTATGCTACTAGTGGAATTCACCAAAAATGGCTGACACTAACCTTGATCAAGAGCCTACAGGGAAGCTCCCTGATGAGTTTAAGTAGTTTTAAAAGTTTTTGTTGTGCAAAATGCTCTCCACGTCCTCAGTGGAGGGGGTAGAGTCGGGGGGGGGGACCTACCCACCACCCATGTCCCTGGCAGAGGTCTCTGAGGTAGTTAAGAAGCTCCTCGGTGTGGACGAGATGCTGGACATTGTTGGGCTGTTTTGGTTGACACGCCTCTACAGTGTCACGTGGAGGTCGGGGACAGTACCTGTGGATTGGCAGACTGGAGTGGTGGTTCCCATATTTAAAAAGGAGGACCAGAGGGTGTGCTCCAATTATCGGGGCATCACATTGCTCAGCCTCCCCGGCGAAGTCCAACAGAATGTTAGACCTCAGATACAAGAGGAACAACTTGGATTCCATCTTGGTCATGGAAAAATGGACCAACTCTTTACCTTTGCAGAAGTGCTGAGGGAGGCATGGGAGTTTGACCAGTCAGTCTACATGTTTTGTGGACTTGGAGAAGGCATATGACCGTTTACCCTGGGGAATTCTGTGGGGGGGTACTACGGGCTGTATGGGATACTGGGGCAGTTGCTACAAGCCATCTGGTTCTTGTATATCCAAAGTGAGAGCTGTGTCTGCATTCTCGGCACAAAGTCAAACACGTTTTCAGTGGGTGTCAGACTCCGCCAAGGTTGTCCCTTGTCTCCAATTCTGTTTGTGATATTCATGGACAGGATCTCAAGGTGCAGCCAAGGTGAGGAGTGTGTTCATTTTAGGAACCTCAGAATTGCATCTTTGCTCTTCGCACATGATGTGGTTTTGTTGGTTTCACCAGAATGCGACCTCCAGCGCGTACTGGGGCGGTTTGCAGCCGAGTGTGAAATGGCCGAGATGAGTGTCAGCACCTCCAAGTCTGAGGCCATGGTTCTCTACCGGAAAATGGTGGATTGTTCCCTCCAGGTTGGGCAGTTGTTGCCTTAAGTGAAGGAGTTCAAGTATCTTGGGTTTTTGTTCACGAGTGAGGGTAGGATGGAGCGGGAGATTGACAGGTGGATTGGTGCAGCATCAGCAGTAATGCGGACGTTGTACTGGACCGTTGTGGTGAAGACGGGATCTCAGTCAGAAGGCAAAGCTCTCAATTTACCAGTCAATCTTCGTTCCAACTCTCCCTTATGGTCATGAGCTTTGGGTAGTGACCAAAAGGGTGAGATCGCAGATACAAGCAGCTGAAATGAGTTTCCTCCGTAGGGTGTCTGGGCTCAGCCTTAGAGTTGGGTGACGAGCTCAGACATCTGGAGGGAGCTCAGAGTAAAGCTGCTGCCCCTTCGCGTCGAAATGGTGCCGGTTGAGGTGGTTCGGGCATTTGATTAAGATGCCTCCTGGGTGCCTTCCTTTGGAGTTTTTCTGGGCATGGCCAACTGGGAAGAGACCCCAGGGTAGACCCAGAACTTTCTGGAGGGACTACATGTCCAATCTGGCCTGAGAACACCTTGGGATCCCCAGGAGGAGCTGGAGGGCATTGCTGGGGAGAGGGACATCTGGAGTGCCCTATTTAGCTTGCTGTCACCATGACCTGATCCCAGAGAAGAGGCTGAAGATGAATGAATGAATGAAAAATGCTTTCCAAGTGTGACACTTTGTTTCTAGGGCAAGTTCACAAACAAAGACATGTGTTTTTATGAGTGTCAAGAAAGACCTATGCATAATGATACTACACTGGGGCAGACGGGCCTCTGAATCCACAGAATATTGGTCCTGACATGGGGACAGTGATGGTTAGGACTGTTCAAACACTGGGGCAGACGGGCTTCTGAATCCACAGAATATTGGTCCCGACATGGGGACAGTGATGGTTAGGACTGTTCAAATACCACTGTTATTTGATTTGTGGCGAACTTCGATCAACCATGGCTAGACAGTCAAAAAAATAAAATCGGCACAGCACTTATGCCTAATGATTCTCAACAAGTTTTTTTTTTCCTTGTTTGAGCCAGAGTTTTATGGCGTCTGTTTGATAGACGGACAGGAAACTTAAATGAACCATCCTAAGTGCTTTATTTGGTCCAGGGGCTAATTCTGTCTGTGGTTTACATGTTAATTAACAGGATTAATGATTAGAAAAATACCCTCCTCCTCTAACCACCAAGTCATCTTGACAGACACAGCAATCGTTTTCCAAACTCCAAGGTATACCGTTAATGACTGAATATTAGACTGAATTTTATTATAATGAGGATTCACTGAATTCACTGTTCAAATTACTATTTCATTTTCTCAGTATTAACCTGAAAACTGACATTTAGGACAAGTTTTACAGATGTTACAAAAATGACTTCATTAAATAGACTCAAAGCACAAGGGTCCCAGGTTCAAAAGCCCTTTGTATGGAGTTTGCATACTATCCCCATGGTAATGAGGTTTCCTCTGTTTACTCTGGTTTCTTCTTACAGTCTAAAGACAGATGATTTGGAAACACTTAATAGCCCAGAGCTATGAATATAACAAATGTTTTTATGAGTCCTGCAGTGGAATAGAGACCCATCTGGGCCTTCTCTATGCCTTTCCCCAATGAATCCTGTGATTGGCTCCACGCTCCTCACTCTCTTGGGGGAGAGATCCCTCCTCTGTTGTTCTCCTTGGGGTTTCTTCCCATTTATTTTCCCAGTTAAAAGTTTTTTTTTTTTTTTTTTTAAGGAGTTGTTCCTTATCTGATGCGAGGGTCTAAGGACAGGATGTTGTATTTCTGTAAAGCCCCCTGAGGCAAATTTGTGATATTGGGCTATACAAATAAAATTGACTTGACTCTGATTGGATAAAGGGTGTAAGGGCATGTAATGTCTGTAAACAGTGACACAGTCAGTGGGGTGTCCAGAATTTTTGGACTGGTATGGCCCAAGTGGGACACTGACTTATGCCGGGGTGGCATAAAGTATGAATGCATGCACGCACACACACACACACACACACACACACACACATACAGGCGTAACTTATGGGGGGGGGTCAGGGGGGACATGTCCCCCTCAATATTTAGAAGAGGTGAATTTGTCCCCCCCAAAAAATATATCATGAATGATGTTAACTCCCTCGCCAAAAAAGGTAAAATAACAACACAGACAGTCAAACTACTTAAAATGTCATTCATACTTGTTTTCCAACGATTTCATACACCCCTATGCTTGGACCATACCATTTTAACCTTGCCACTGGGATTGCCGACCTCGTTGCTGTCTTGCAGTTGCTCCTGACAACCAGGAGACCGGAGCATGAATGATCGTGTAAGCAAGTGTAAGTAACGTAGCTAGCCAGCTTGCTTGTCTAGCCCAGTACACCCCCCCTTCTTACCTTTGGGGTTTCTGAGTTAGATTTTCTTACGTATTTCCGGATGAATTATAGCCTTATCTAGCTTATAACTTGTGTTTGGGGTTATCAGTTCAGACCCCCTCACGAACTAGCTAGCTAGCGCTTGCTAACAGTAGCCCCTAGACGTTTATGTTAGCTTAAATTAACTTGAACTGATAATTTCGGGCACATGAGATAACCTAATAGGTAAATCTACAAACCAATTTGTGCCAAGGGTACTGTACTAGTTCAAATGCATCTACTACTTTCATTCAGAGTCAACATGAGCAAGAGGAAAGTAACAGAAGATAAACGATAGGCTAGCCTATCTGAAAGTTGTTTTTCTTTTACATAAATAAGACATTTCCACAATAAATTGATGTAGAAAAAGAGCAAATTGGTGCATACAAATTCACCAGAATGCAGAAAAGTAAATGTGTGATGCTCAAAATTTCCAGGGGGGGGAAGACCCCCTGACCCCCCGCTAAATGTGTCCCCCCCAATGTTCAAGTGAAACTTACTCCACTGCACGCACACACACACACACACACACACACACACACACACACGTTGGAATAGCATTGATTTACCATTTTGACTCCACTATCCACTCCAGTATGTAATATAAAGCTTCCATACTTTATTCTTTAAAGAAATTGTATCTCCAAAAGAAAACACTGCACATTCAAAAGTGGTCACAGTATAAAGTACTGAAGAAATTAAGATAAATAAGCCTGTATGGACAAAATATTTACTTGACAAAATTGTGCAAAACTTCAAATGTGCTACAGTGTTGTTGATTAGTAGAAGAGACACTCTAGTAATCTGCTACATACACATGTGTACAGCTGCAGCTGGAGGTTCCTGCTGTACATCTACCAGTGTCAAGATAGCTCTCATCCTCTGACTGACTGCTGGCTGCTCTGTCCTGCTCTGCTGTTTTGAATTTCATTGGATTTCTTTGGATTATAGGTTTGCTTGCAAACTGAGATGATGCCAAACTTGCACCACATTATCATGAAAATCAAAAAGGACAGGAGAAACTTTAGCTTTCTATGGCTAAAAAAAAAAAACCCACTGGCACAGTATGTGTAAACGGTCCATTCACATCTTTCAGGAGCAACAAGAAGTGAGACAAGACCAGCCTAACACATGTAGCCTGGAATCCCTGGAGACTTATTGACGTGTTGTTGACTGCTCTGCTCCAAATCAAAACAAGATCTTCAAAAAAACAACAACAAAAACCCAAAAAACAAGATCTTATTCCTCGCTGGGTTTTTGGCAGGCTATTCACTACTCTGGGGCATTACTGCCTCTCAGGTTTGAGATGGAATGCCACCTATAAGCGAAGTTTGGTTTACACATCAAATGGTTCAAACTAAGTCCCACTTCTGACTGGGGAGATAGCCAATCATAGATAATAATAATGGGGTGGCACCTGGGGTGGCCAACCAGATACTAGGGGTGGCCCATGCCACTGCAGGCCACTCCCTAGGAAAATAAATAAATAAATGTATACATACATACATAAAAAACAGCACTTTGGCTTATACTACAACAAATGACTGACTGAATGACTGACAAAATATGTCCTTTTAAAACCAAATTTTCCTGAGTGCCCCACTAGCCAACGTCCCTGGTTCGAGTCCAGCCAGTGACCTTTGTTGCATGCTGTACCAATCTCTCTCTCCCCCTTGTTTGCAGTTGTGCTGGTTGCTATTCCAGTAATTATTAGTTGGTTTTGAATAAAGCCTAGTAGTTTTTCAAAAGTGACAATTTGCTGTTCAATATGACACTACCAACTTTTCTATTTTGACTAATAAAATCTGAAGTTTTGATATATACGTCTGTTTTTGACTAGTTATTAATTCACTAGTGTTAAGAAATATGTGTCAAGTTAACACATATATGTTGATATCTATTTTGAATAGAAACTAAGTCTCACTAAAAAGCTACTTTTCAGTACTGAATAGCAACTAGTAACAGCATAATTGTGACAAGTGAAATTAACACATTAACAAAACTAGTAATTGATCATTAGTTACTAGTAACTGATACATAATGACTAGTAGAATTGAATTAATTATTAGTGCTATTCAAATAGAGACTAGAAGTTAGTGAAAAGTTATCTAATATGCGATGCCTCATGAAGTCCAATTGATAAGCAGCTTGGTATTTTTCTTTTAATAATATAATAGTGACTAGTGCCTTTAAATTAGATACTAGTGACTAAGAGTGCCATTTTAAGTGCCTTAAAATGAATAAATGTTAAAACAGCCTGCTAAGTCCAAGGCTCCCTGGGGAAGTACTGGTTTACAACAACATATCATTTATGTGCTACACTTTGATAAATTTATTCCTTCCATTTGCAGGTCTGAGTTGGCTATCAGTCTGCTCTGTCAACAAAACTTTAATCACGTCTATGTTCAACCAGAATTTCTAAAAAGGGAGCTGGAAATTAATGGGACTCAGAGTAAAGAGAGGTTACTTGGAAGCCAAGGATAGGAATAGGAGACATTTCTGAGATGTGTCTAGTTTCTGTAAATTCTTCCTTTATTGGTAATTTAACTTTAACCGATCTCTATGGCTTCAGACACACTTCTCTTCTTCAGATTCCACTTCTCCAAATGGAAGGGGACATTCCCATAAGAAACACTTTCCTCAGCCACAGATAATTTACATTTAAATAGCTCTGCAACACTGCAATGATAAACTGTATATCAAAGTGTACTGAAACATACCGTTTTCAGCCTGCCTCTGTCTAATACACAGTTCACAAAATAAGAAGCAGGGTGTGTCTTTCTGTAATGGGCACACTTCAGATTCTTATTTTGTCTACACAATGGAGAGTGGTCCAACTCCCATGACAGTTCAATGTTGAGAGGTTATAGGAGGAGCAGGAAATGGTCTGTCGCCTTATCACTTCAACCTGCTTGGCTCGGCTAGCTTGAGCTCAGCCCCTTGGGCAGTAGCTCAGCCTGCAGGGGCAGAGAACATAGACGTGTAGGTTATGTGCGAGTAGTGCTTTATTGCTGCTTATATCCATCCATCCATTTTCCAAGCCGCTCATCCTAATCAGGGTTGCGGGGTGCTGGAGGCTATCCCAGCAGTCATTGGGCGGAAGGTGGGGAGACACCCTGGATAGATCGCCAGTCCATTACAGGGCCGACACATTCACACCTAGGGACAATTTAGTAAGTCCAGTTCACCTGATCTACATGTCTTGGGACTGTGGGAGGAAACCGGAGCCCCCGGAGGAAACCCATGCAGACATGGGGAGAACATGCAAACTCCACACAGAGGACGACCCCCAAGGTTGGACTATCCTGGGTCTCGAACCCAGGACCTTCTTGCTGTGAGGCGACCGCGCTAACCACTGCGCCACCGTGCTGCCCACGCAAAATTTGTGATCTATAAAAACAAACATGACATGAGATTGCGCGCACCTGTATGTAAACTCTGACCCATGCGTATGAACATTTTGGAGACAGGGGAAATTGGCGATGCAGATGGTGAGGCAGTGAATTGAAGCCAGATTGCATAATGATGTCTCTTACACATTTAATTTCACTTAATATCAAACAATAATTATAGATCCACATTATGCTAAACAGTCAAACCAGCAGTGTTATTTGTACTTGCGCTAGAATAACAAAACCGACATATCAAATTTCCATTTTCAAATGATATCTCAATGTGATGGATAGGCCTACCACTGACTGATGCGATCATTTTGGTAAGGTGTGAAGCAATCAATGTGATTGCTGTAAACATATAAATACACATGTGTAATGATGCATGGTGGATGCACTGGCACTGCTAGAGGACTACGCAAATGGAAGGATTAGGAGGGAACGAGTGTTCAGGGACCACGAAGATTTCCTGGCCCATGATGATGACTGGCTAATAAACCAATTTAGATTACCTAGAGTCATGCTCTTGGATCTTTGCTGAACTGGGTCCAGCATTAGATACACTAACTTGACGGAACCGTGCCATCCCGGTTTTAACCACTCTGGGGTTTCTGGCAACTGACTGTTACCAACGGGAATTAGCCGACAGGTATGTGTTTGATATGATTAACAATATGTAATGTTTACCTTTCTTCCAAAAGTTCCTTTTGGGATTAATATAATTCTGTTAAATTCTATCCTTAGGTCTGGGATACCGCAGCCGTCCCTGAGTGCAATAATGCCTGCCGTCACTCGCTGCATTTTCTTTTGTTTGTGACCCCACTGCTGAGGCCTTCAAACAATATCTGCTTTCTGATCTCCACCTCTCCTTAAGCACCTTGATTTCTTTGTCAGAAAAATGAATCTCTGTTTTCTTCTCGGTTGTTGCCATGATTCACCGTAACATACCATAGGTCAGCAGGCTCATTATATGCATTAGCATTCATGTGGTGCTTTGCACTGACAATATATGGTTGAATTTGGGCAAGTAGAGAGCAGGATATGAGGCTGATACAGGTGCGCACATTTCCAGGTGGACTGATTTATAAAGGGAAGATTGCCTGCAGGTGTGCATACGCACGGTTTTATAAGTCCGATTTTTTTTTTTTTTTTTGGTGCACGCCAGTTTTGGCTTTTGTGTGCATGTAGACTTTTAGTAAAGATCCTACGCACCGTTTTATAAATGAGACCCCCAGGTCTTGGCCCAACCAAAGTTACTATTACTATCATTACTCATATGCAGTGCAATGATTTAGATTTGAGATTCTGTCAATTTTCACCCTTTCTGTCCCACTCTATTTCCATACAGATTCTCTCTCTATGGATTTATTTCCCCCTTGCTCCAACCAACAAGCAACACACACTGCTGATGGTGGACAAAACCAGAGCACATACAAAAGGAGGGAATTCTAAATAACAGATGATGGCCACAACTTCCCTCAGAGAACTGGTGAGCCACAAGAGCAGTTTAGAACACTAAAGTCCTCAGTCTAAACTTGCCAAATGGAAGTAAGGACGAACACTAAAGTATCAGTGTAAATTTGAAAAGGTTTTGCCACTCATCCGATTAGACTGTTCAGTTCTTGTGTCATGGGTAAATTAATTTTTTATTTCATAGAGAAACCACTGCTTTTGGTGAATGAGGGCATAGGTGCCGTTCAAAAGGAGCCTTTTTTGGTGTTTTAAAATCTACAGTGACAGTTCCGTGTGTAAGTTCTTACTTTGTTTTGACAGGGTATACTCCTGGATGGCTGATATGAATCTACTTAGTCTTACATATTATGTACAGCTTGAGTCCACATGGTACTATAATGGTTAAAAGTGTAGTACAACAGGGTATTTTGGTGTGGATTAATACACTACCATAACTAGTCCCGTTTCTTGAGAAATATTTAGTACGATACATTAATATGCATTTATGTATCATGGGATGTCACCATGGAACAGTTAATGTTATCACTACTTATATTGGGCTTCCAGGACTTCAATGCATATGTATCCGTTTGATCCACCACTAACTTGGCTGTGACACTCAACTGAACAAGGTACTCAATTGAAACAGAGCTTAACAGAGTTTAACAGATTCTTCAGTGTTGCCAGTGGATGAACGCCAACCAATAAGGTTTACCATGTGCAAATGTGAGTGAAGAAGATATGTAAAATGGATGTGTATCGCTCATCTTTCCTCTCTCTGTTGGGAATCTGAATATCGCTTGCAACTTCCCACGTTAGTGTGCAAACACAACAGGAAAAGTATTTTGGATGCAGACATATGCAGAATATGTTCTTCCAGAAAACTGTGGATTAGTCTTAACATTTGCATACTATTATGTCTGTGCCTAAGTAATAATATGCTAATAACACACACACACACAAATTGATGCCCCCTGGAAAGGTTTTAAAATGTTCTGTAGAATAGCATGACAATAAAAATAATCAAATTTTAGACATATTTAAGTTCATGACATATCCACCCATTTAGGGTATCAGAATCCATGCAATTACTCCTAGATTGAATAACAGTCATACCATTTCATTAGCAGGAATTTTCCATGAATATTTTAGCCTGTCATTCATCATCATTTGATTCCTCTTGCGGTATTGCTCAACGTTTTTCAGGAACTGCTTTCCCCTCGGCAAAGAAATGCAGGTGTCTTATTTGGACAGACCATGACTGATAATTTTAGAGGGGCCAAGGGGTGTTTGTAATGGGGATACAAATTTGAATTAAATGATTTGCATTTAAATATATCTTGGATTTTTAACTCAATACAGTCCCCTCAGTAGATCTAAAGATTTCATGGAGGGATGGGCTCTTAAACTGTTATGAACTTGTAATTGTTGCCTTTAATCAAGTCAATGTCTGTTTTCCTGAGTTGCAAAATATCTCCTCTTCCATATTTTGTGTCCAACCTACCCCTACCTCTAACCCTGTGAAAGAAAAAACGTTTTCTGAACACGTATGTATTTAGCTCGTCTTTTCTCACGTGTAGAAAAAGGCTATAAAGGGGTGTAGATGTAGAGGACAATGACGGCGCTGTCCATGTATAAAGGATATAAAATGGGGTGTATATGTAGGGGACAGTGATGGAGGTGTCCATGTATAAAGGATATTAAGAGGTATAGATTTAGAGGACAGTGATGGAGGTTTACATTTATAAAGGATATAAAGGGGTGTAGATGTAGAGGACAGTGATGGATGTGTCAATGTATAAAGGATAATAAAGGGGTGTAGATGTAGACAGTGCTGGTGGTGTCCAGATATAAAGGATATAAAGGGGTGTAGGTGTAGAGGACAGTGCTGATGGTATCCATGTATAAAGGATATAAAGGGGTGTAGATGTAGAGGACAATGATGGAGGTGTCCATGTATAAAGGATATGCAGGGGTGTAGATGTAGAGGACAGCGATGGTGGTGTGGGTTAGACCAGCGTTTCTCAAACCTCTCCTGGAGGACCACTTGTCCTGCATGTTTTAGATCTCTCCCTGCTCCAACACAGCTGATTTAAATGATCCGTTTTGTTATTAGGCAGCTTCGGGAGCTCCTAACGAGTTGATCATTTCAATCAGCTGTGTTGGAGCAGGGAGAGATCTAAAACATGCAGGACAAGTGGTCCTCCAGGAGAGGTTTGAGAAACGCTGGGTTAGACTGAAGAGAAGTGTTGTAAAACATTTCATCCTAGCTTCTCCCAAGTCTACCCAGAGAGTTTAGTATCATTCACATAGAAATCTTTTACATGTCCCCACAGACAAAATCTGTCATCAATAACAGCAACCTTTGAAATGTGAAGACCGGTGGGATGTCCCCGTTACAAATTTTTTCCTGGTTGGTAAGCAATCCTTTGTGTGCCAAGGGAAATAAATGAAATAGACACAATGTATAGTCTGTTTATGAAAAGACAGTACAGATGCTAAGCGAACAGAGTGATACTGTATAGCTAAATGCCTTAATTTAATACAATAACACACAATGGATGAATAAATAACGCTTAATGAATCATGTTAAAATTCCTTCACAATGCATATTGTTTTTTGACATAGTCAACATATTATTTGATGGTGTCTCCCGTGATTCAAAAGCAACAATTTCGCTGTTAAAGGGCTGCTATTAAAGTGACTGCTATAAAGTAATTAAAATATGTTTGAAAAAAGAAAGCAAAATCCTCCTCACTGCAATTATAAAGCTTCATCAAATTATTAATTAATTTATTTTTATTACTGCTTTTATTGATACAGCAATATGCCGGTTAAAACGCAGATATTGTGAAGCATAGATATGTATAGTCATAGTGTAGACAACGGGCCTGGCCATTTTAGAAAACACACTTTCATCTCATTCCTCCTAGCATTGTGAAAACATGATTATCATAAAAACTGAAGTCAGTTTTACAAATTCCACCTTGTCCAAACTGACTTCCAACATCCAGGTATAATTACAGAAGGGTTCCCTTGTCCTTGAAAAATAAAATAATGGTACCTTCCCACACAAACTATACCGGAAAGGAGAGTCAATTAGTCTCGTGAAGGGGCCTCTGGTGTGGCTGTTGATACTGTGGCTCATTTTGTCTCAGTTACATTTGATATATAATACACAGAGGTACATTTTCTCTGCTGGAAACTGTCCTGGTATCAGGAGCGTGTTAACCCAAAGAATGGTAACAAAATACATGGTTACATGCTGACCATACAGTTGCACTCTTTAAAATAAAAATTAAAAAAACATGCTTTTTAGAAGTATGATTAAAAAACAATGTGACAACAATTTCTGTCCTTTTCCCACAAACCTCCATAGACAGCGATTAGGGGAAAGAGATAATGCAGATACATCAAGCATAGAGGATTCAAAGACAATTATATCTTTTATTCCATCTCAGAAATTATCAACTGGATGTCATCGACTGGCTTTTTTTTTTTTCCTGCAAAAGACACCGCCACAGAAGATCAGATGTGTGGGGAAGAAGGTCAGGCCTCTTAAACAGACCATTGTTTGAAAGACTGACACTATTTTGGCAAGGCAGAAGCTTCTTTCAATTCCAACTGTGCACAGAAATGACTTCACATTCGACACTGAAGTTGTTCTTTGAGAAGCTGCCATTTTTCTGGATAATTTCGTAAGCAGATCTGACCGTGTGGCTGTCATGTCGGTTTATAATTTTTCCATGCCACTAATGGAGGGAGAGGAGGAAGGCTTGTGGAGGGATTCATTCAACAATTGCAGTGGCTGTAATCCGCTGATAATTCAAAGTATCCTATTTGAGATCAGATGCATTATTTTAAATCTGTGTAACATTAAACGTGGCTGAGGTTACACATAAAAGACAAACATCATAATAATACCCGAATAAAAGGACCCAGTGCCCTTTGCATCAAACCCTCAGTAACATATTCACCAATTCAGAGCTAATTTGAAATTCCAGTTCTTGTTTGTTATGATGAAAAAATGAAAAGGTGTGCTTCATAGCTGTTAAAGTCAGACAACATCGTTTGGCTTTTGTTTAATTCAATGCAATGAGGGATAGTTGCCTTTATGGAGCGAAAATATTAAATACAGCGGCACCGATGGATATAATCACTGTGGTTTAAATGGATGCTGTTGAGTTTTTGATTGCTGTCTCTCCCCTCACATGCTCTTTTTGCCACTCAGCCATGGCAATGAGCTGTCCAGCGAAACTATTTCACTACATCCGTATGGCTAAATGCCCCGCTGAATAACCCCTGACCTCACCGGAAACCACCAGCATATCTTAAGTATTGTAGCGAATTTGGGGGGCAACCGCAGGGACCACCACAGCCAGAACGCGAACCCGTATCTCGACTACACACAGGCGCGGATCTATGGGGTGGCAGCTACCACCTCTGGGACACAGTCTTGCCACCCCTGTTGCCACCCCATTTATAAATCAGATAATATGTTTTTAAATTATATTTTACGTACATGCATGGTGAAGGTCAATGAGATCCGCACCAAACTCATCTCAAACAGTAGAGAACAAAATACATTCGATGAAATCCGAGTTTTGAATAATAATACGTTTAGAATAATGTCCATTGCCCCCCTCCTTGAACCTCATGCCACCCCAGGAAAAAATCTCTAGATCTCCCACTGACTACACAGTACCGCTCACACAGACTAAAGTAGAGCGGTCACAGTATCGCTAACCAGTGATGTCTCCCGCGGTGCGGAAGATATGGGTTCGTGTCCCGGCTGCGGCGGTTCCTGTGGTTGCCCCCCGAATTCGCTACATTGGTGTCAGAAGTGGAATGCACGCGGAGGCACTTCCCGAAGGAGGGGGGGTAGTGTAACGTGCATGGATAAGTAGACACGTTGATTTTTAAGACAAACAAAAACTGGTAATTTGCATGTCTTTGAATACAGAGTTTGGGTTACCTTTAGATGACTTGGTGTCAGAAACCCCAGTCAGCTTAAGTTTAAGACCTAAGTTTTCAGAAAGACCCTTTCAGTCATAGCAGGTAGGCGGGTCTCTCATGTCACGGTGCCTTTATGAGAATGTCTTCTTTTATTGTCGTAATATTTTGTTCAGCCATTACCATGTGCTGCCCACTTCAGCTACTCTCATACAGCATTCAATAGATTTCATCAAGTTAGGGGGACTCACGTTCAGTTTATCCGGACAAACTACCTATCTAGAGTAATGAGTCAAACGTACTAGTCTCACAAATGCACAATCATCATAGGCACCTTTAAGTCTGATCTAATATGGATAGGAAGTCAATGAAGGGCGATAATGAGGTAAGAAGGGAGGTAAGCTGTCAATGAACAGCTGATGATTGCTTATTGCATGAATGAAACAGGCTTGCACTGTGTCAAAGAATTTACTTGAATCACCGGATTATATATATATATAAGCAAAATCAGTGAACGACATGTTTCATAGTAATGAAATGGTTCGACCGACGCCACTCAGACTATCAAGTGCCATGCCAATGGTCAGCTACCCGGACAATAGGGTGTGTGTGTGTTGTAGCGGACTCTATGGACATAATTCCCCATAATCGATTCTGGTCAGTTTAACAAAGTGTTTCCGGGTTAACAGAGTGAGCTATGACAATGATTGGTTGGTAAAAGACAAACACGTTCGTGTAGTCAATGAGAGAAATTGACTGTCTCTTCTTTCCTGCATTTCCACAATGTGGCTTCATTGACAGCTGATCATTGCTTATAGCATGAAACAGGCTTATAAAGAATTGACTCACTGGATTACTTTGCTCCTTATTTGTTGAGCATTTTCCCTGCCGTTGAGTGTTTCTTTTAACAAAGTTTATACATATATATATATATAGTAGCGAATTCGGGGGACAACGCAACCACAGAAACTGCCG
The DNA here is from genome assembly GCF_029633865.1 of Lampris incognitus. Taxonomy (NCBI): domain Eukaryota; kingdom Metazoa; phylum Chordata; class Actinopteri; order Lampriformes; family Lampridae; genus Lampris; species Lampris incognitus. Next base: position 35,167,353 of record NC_079217.1, read on the forward strand.
CGGCCGGGAAGCGAACCCGTATCGCCCGCACCGCAGGAGGCATCGCTAACCGCTCGACTAAAGGTTTAGACTCGCCAGCCAGTGGCCAGCGGGTCTTCTTATCCACGCACGTTACAATATATATATTTATTTTTTTTTACACAGATACAGGAAAAAAGATTTTACTGCCCTGTTTCGTGCGTCTCGCACTCATCATCAGGCCTGTACTGCTATGCATTAAACTCTTTTTCCTGTATCCGTGTTGATAGTCCGCTCCTCAGTCGAGCACTTAACACCATTGACAGTTTCGGAAAAAAACGCTATATATATATATATATATATATATATATATATATATATAGCGTGTTTTTTTTAGGAAACCGTCAATGGTGTTGATAAAAGCGCTCAACCAATGAGGACACAACCGGAACTTGCCACTGCGGTAGCACAACGTGAAAACACAACCAAACCACAGAATATAGAGAACCAAACACAGAGCTGATATGAAAACAGGCGAGTAAATTGACAGCTATACTTACCGCCACTGCAGCCGTGAGCCGGTTCGGACCCCCGCGAGGGCGTCTCCTGTCAGTGGTCCGAAGAATGCAATCCCAGCTCCCGTGAGCCGCCAGTCCTGTTCGTTGTAGACAGTGTTCAAGTTTTGTTTGTATTGGAGAGAGAGGTGTGTAGAAACGCTGTTCCTTCCTCTGAATGTATGCCTACAGTCCCCTAACCCAGCGTGCCGGCCGAGTTGGTGAAGAGCGCTTGGGCCGGCCGGCGGTGACAAATTATCAATCAGCCATTCCCGCCAAACGAATGGGCAGGACGTGACGTCACACTCAGGAAACCTGCTGCACTGGGATTTGTAGTTTGTTTTTTTAATCGCCCAGGCGTCACACAGCATACAACACATAATAATTAGCATAGCTGTGGCATCTCATGTTTACAATCAGCTCTGCACAAAAGATAGAACAGAAGGGGAAAGAAAGACCCCAAAACATCCGTAAAAGTCCCTCCCCCCTTATAAGAGAGAGGGAAGAAGAAAAAAACACACACACACAACATGAAGAGATTAGGCGAAGTTTACCATTATTAGCTGTCTTATCTATGGCACAAAGGCCCGTATATAACGACAGTATAGGTAATGTAACCTACTAAAGGCTCGCCGGCCGATCGGCCAGGGAGCTCCCTTTAGTCTCGCGATTAGCGATGTTGCCTCGTGGTGCAGTACAACGCCAGATAGAATCCCGCAGCTGGCGGAAATAAGCACGGTTACATTGGTGGCAGCGGTGGGATGTCTAGTAGACATATCATCACCGTTCTTCTTCGTTGTGCTATTCCACTGCACTTGGTCCCATTGGCTAACTCCACTGAATGGGTCTCAGGCTGGAATGAGTTGTCGAAGCTTTTAAACTTTCCGATGTCTTTCAAGATGTGGGATGTTGCTCCCGAATCCACCATGATGCCTTTCATCTTCACGTTGTCTGGTGGTTGTAATGACCTACTTTTCACTCTCACAGATGATAACACCGTTTCTGAATTAGCCGTGGAACTTCGGCATGTTTATTTCGCTCCATGCATAACGTGCACATAATCCGCCTGACCCTCGTCTACCTTCCCGCTCCCGTGGCTGCTCTGTTTACTATCCCATAATTCCCTGTGTCCTTAAGGGTGTATTCCCCTAATACTGAACATCCCAGTGGTGTCTCGTTTTGTGTGTGCTTGCTTGGCCTTGAAGAGATGGTCTTGGTCGCTATTTTGTTCCTCCGCGACTTTTCTGACACCAACTTGTTCCCCCTTTTTCTTGCACAGGGATTGTTGATGCGTATTATTTTTGCAGTAACTGCGTCACACTTTAAGAAAAAAAATTCTTGCCTTGTGCCCTTTTATTCCACACTTGTAACACGTCACGTTGGCATCTCCATCTTTTCTGTTGCTAGCGTGCGTCTTGGTGGGACCTCGGCCTTGCCTTGCACATGTCTTCATCACATTATCCGTAGATCTTGCCGTGTTCATTTTCTCCGCTTCTTTATAGACCCGTAGTCTTCTTTTAAAGTCTGCAAACGTAACGTTATCTTCGTTTGCATTATGTGGACGGCTAGTGGTTTAAAGGAGTCTGGTAGCCCGCCTAGTATCATGACTACGATCAGTCCATCACTCATGGTCTCGCCTGCATCTCTCAGAGCCATAATGAGGTTCTCCGCCCTTATTATGTAGTCGGTAACACTCTCGTTGTCCGCCATGCATAGCTTGTTCAACGATGTGTATAAATTTATTATCCGCGGCTTGCTTTTTCCGGAATAATGTTCTTTCAGTATTCCCACAGCCTTCCTACCATCATCAGTGGCTTCATGTCTTATCAGCGATAGGCTTTTATCATCTATCAGTCTTATTAGCTCAGCATAGCAATCAGCATTCTTCCTCATATCTTCAGCTAACTGTTCTACGCTAGTGCCGGTGGGCTCTGTACCGATAGTGGCCTGTAGGGGCGCTATACAGCTACTGCCTGTATGTATGTGCAGAGACCTGCAAATAAAGTTCAGTTATAGAAATGGCGACCAAGTGTGTGTGTGCTCAGACATCACTAGTGCTATGGCAGGCGCACGCTTCTCCAAGTTAGACACATCATCAGGGTTCTACCAGGTCGTTCTAGATGAAGACAGCTCCAAACTGTGTACCTTTAACACACCTTTTGGAAGGCACTGCTTTCTTCGCTTACCGTTTGGGATATGCTCAGCTCCGGAGGTGTTCCACAAAACAGTGCAGCAGCTGTTTGATGGTATGGAGGGTGTGGGTGTGTTTATTGATGACATAGTGGTCTGGGGCAAAACAAAAGAAGAACATGACGAGAGATTACGCGGGGTGCTAGAACAAGCACGTAGATCAGGGCTTAAACTAAACAAGTCGAAATGTGAGTTTGGGATGACAGAGGTTACTTACCTAGGTGAAAAGGTGTCCGCAGAAGGGATACAGCCTGATCCAGAAAAGATAAGGGCAATAGTAGAGATGCCAGCGCCAAAAGACAAAACAGACCTGTAAAAAGCGTTAGGGCTAGTCAACTACATGGGGAAGTTTATACCAAATACACTACCGTTCAAAAGTTTGGGATCACCCAAACAATTTCGTGTTTTCCATGAAAAGTCACACTTATTCACCACCATATGTTGTGAAATGAATAGAAAATAGAGTCAAGACATTGACAAGGTTAGAAATAATGATTTGTATTTGAAATAAGATTTTTTTTACATCAAACTTTGCTTTCGTCAAAGAATCCTCCATTTGCAGCAATTACAGCATTGCAGACCTTTGGCATTCTAGCTGTTAATTTGTTGAGGTAATCTGGAGAAATTGCACCCCACGCTTCCAGAAGCAGCTCCCACAAGTTGGATTGGTTGGATGGGCACTTCTTTGAGCAGATTGAGTTTCTGGAGCATCGCATTTGTGGGGTCAATTAAACGCTCAAAATGGCCAGAAAAAGAGAACTTTCATCTGAAACTCGACAGTCTATTCTTGTTCTTAGAAATGAAGGCTATTCCATGCAAGAAATTGCTAAGAAATTGAAGATTTCCTACACCGGTGTGTACTACTCCCTTCAGAGGACAGCACAAACAGGCTCTAACAGGTACTATTTAATGAAGATGCCAGTTGGGGACCTGTGAGGCGTCTGTTTCTCAAACTAGAGACTCTAATGTACTTATCTTCTTGCTCAGTTGTGCAACGCGGCCTCCCACTTCTTTTTCTACTCTGGTTAGAGCCTGTTTGTGCTGTCCTCTGAAGGGAGTAGTACACACCGGTGTAGGAAATCTTCAATTTCTTAGCAATTTCTCGCATGGAATAGCCTTCATTTCTAAGAACAAGAATAGACTGTCGAGTTTCAGATGAAAGTTCTCTTTTTCTGGCCATTTTGAGCGTTTAATTGACCCCACAAATGTGATGCTCCAGAAACTCAATCTGCTCAAAGAAGTGCCCATCCAACCAATCCAACTTGTGGGAGCTGCTTCTGGAAGCGTGGGGTGCAATTTCTCCAGATTACCTCAACAAATTAACAGCTAGAATGCCAAAGGTCTGCAATGCTGTAATTGCTGCAAATGGAGGATTCTTTGACGAAAGCAAAGTTTGATGTAAAAAAAATCTTATTTCAAATACAAATCATTATTTCTAACCTTGTCAATGTCTTGACTCTATTTTCTATTCATTTCACAACATATGGTGGTGAATAAGTGTGACTTTTCATGGAAAACACAAAATTGTTTGGGTGATCCCAAACTTTTGAACGGTAGTGTATGTCTGCTAACACAAAGGCCCCCCGTAGTCTACTGGAAAAGCAAAATGAATGGCAGTGGGAGCACAAACATGCAAACGAGTGGGAGGTGTTAAAGGCCAACCTGATCAAAGAGCAGGTGTTAAAATACTATGATGTTGACAAACCGGTCAAAGTCTCAACTGATGCATCCAAAGAGGGTCTCGGAGCGGTGCTGCTCAAGCTACAGGGCACACAATGGTTTCCTGTTGCTTACGCATCCCGAACAATGCCACCTGCAGAGCGCAACTATGCGCAAATCGAGAAAGAGACATTAGGCGCAGTTTTCGGATGTGAAAAGTTCCCCGAATATATCTATGGCAGGGAAATAATACTAGAGACTGATCACAAGCCGCTTATTGCCATTTCCAGAAAGCCACTTGGGGATGCACCACCACGCATCCAGCGTCTTATGTTACGTCTACAGAAGTACCACATGACATTCGAGTTTACTCCGGGAAAGTACTTAGTAGTGGCAGACGCTCTCAGCAGAGCGAGTTTGAGGAACACGGCCCCGAGCAGCACCAAGCAGGAGGTGCAAATCCACGTGGACTGCGTGATAGGCCAGCTGAGCTGCCTGCATCAAATGAGAAATGGGCCCAGCTCGCGCAGGAAACGGCAAGCGACAGAGAGTTGCAGGATGTCATAGCAGCCATCCTTTCACCAGGAGATGAGGCCAGGATACTGCCAAGTCCGTATCGCCACACCAGAGATGAACTGTCAGTGATCGACGGGGTACTCATAAAAGGTAAAAAAATAGTAGTTCCCAGCTCCATGAGATCAGAGATGGCTAAGTTAGCACATGAGGGCCATTTGGGAATCGAGAAAAGCAAGAGACGAGCTCATGATGTACTGTTTTGGCCATACATGAACAGAGATATTGAGACTCTAGTACAGCGATGTGAGATATGCCAACAGCATAGGTATATGCAGCCTAGAGAGCCACTTCTGCCTCATAGCAAACAGACCGAGCCATGGAGAAAAGTAGGTGCAGAGCTGAAAGGGAGAGACTATTTAATCATAGTTAACTACCATTCAAACTATCCGGAATATGCGCTGTTGTCTGATACTACAGCAAAGCAAGTGATCACTCATTCTAAGTCCATTTTCACGAGGCATGGTACTCCAGAAACCTTAGTAAGTGATAACGGGCCGCAGTTTAGATGTCAGGAGTTCACAGACTTCGCTAAACAGTATGGATTCAAGCATGTAACCTCAAGCCCACTGTACCCGCAGTCAAATGGTCTAGCGGAAAAGGGAGTGCAAATCGTCAAATGGCTGCTAAAGAAAGCAGCGGAAGCGGGTGAGGACCCGTACCTGGCCGTCCTCAACTACAGAGCTTCACCGCTGGAATGTGGCCGCTCGCCAGCAGAGTTGCTGATGAACAGGAAGCTCAAAACAAAGCTGCCGTCAGCAGAGCACCTGCTCCAGCGCGCTGACCACCGCACACAGAGGGAGCACAAGTCCAAACATGCCTATGACAAAAGAGCATGGCCCTTGGGACCTCTGGAACGAGAGGACCTACTGAGAGTCAGATGCGATGGAAGATGGGGACCAGTCGCACAAGTCCTCAAAGAGACTGCTCCAAGATCATATGAGGTACTTACTAAGAGCAGCAACACGATCCGCAGGAACCGGAGACACCTGCTGAAGATTCCACCCTCTGAACCACAGCCTGTAGAGAATGGCAATGACAGGGAGGCTCCGGGAGAGCAAATAGAAGGGGGGCATACTCAATCAGACACAGACAGCCCTCCTGTCGTCAAGTCACCCTCACCTGGGGGGGAGCGGGTTCAGCCACCATCCCCGGGAGTGGAGCGGGTTCAAAGGCCAAGTAGAACCATTGTCAGACCTAGGAGACTTGTAGAGGAGTGCTAATAACACACACATAGTGGGTTTTTATTTTTTTATTTTTGGGTTTTTATTGCAGCCTTGGAGTTCTGTTCTTGGGGTCATGTTGGGTTCTGGACTCATGTTATTTGTAAATGTATGCTGTATGGTTCCAAAGCAGTGTTTAATTTTGTGAAGAAAAAAAGGGGGAGGTAAAGAGAAGTGTAATAATTGTACGGTTATAGAGTACCGTTACGTTGTGTATTTGTACACGCTTGAAAGTGCATTTTGAGAATTCTAGTCAGTATGCTAAGCTATAGACACAGACTTGTTGTTATTGCAAGAGAACCATATTGAAGATAATCATCTGTTATTCTTTAAGATCAACTTTATCTTAATCTTTAGAAAAAGGGAGATGTACCGATAGTGGCCTGTAGGGGCGCTATACAGCTACTGCCTGTATGTATGTGTAGAGACCTGCAAATAAAGTTAAGTTATAGAAATGCCGACCAAGTGTGTGCGTGCTCAATGATACAGGCTCACGTAAAGTAGTCTCTTTTACCTTCAGAGTATGTAAGCAGCCTAGGTATCTTGTTTGCCCAAAGGTCATACTTATCTTCGGATTCGTTGAACAAAATCCGTTGAACTAACGGGTCGGATCCTTTAGTCGACTGGTTAACGTTGTCGCCCGCGGTGGGGAATACACGAGTTCGCGCCCCAGCTGTGACGGTCCGTTCGGGGACGCCCTTCCCGAAGGAAGGTGGCAATATAACGATCACGGATGAATAGGCTCGGTAACCCTTGGCTTAACGGGTCGGACCCTTTAGTCGACTGGTTAACGTTGTCGCCCGTGGTGCGGGAAAGCCGGGTTCGCGTCCCGGCTGCGGCGGTTCCCGGACTACCTTCCGAATTCGCTACATTGGTATCAGAAGTGGGATGGTGAGACCGTGAGGCCATTGGAACCGCGTGCGCCCAGAGGCGTGAGGGCATAGGGAGATGATATGCTTAAGCGTGGGGACGCGCTTCCCGAAGGAGGGGGGTAGTGTAACGCGCACGGATAAATAGACTTGCTTAGCCCTTGGCTAACGGGCCGAACGCTTTAGTAGACTGGTTAAATTTGCCGCCCGTGGTGTGGGAGAGCCAGGTTAGCGTCCTGGCTGCGGCGGTTCCCATATGGAAATATATATATATATATATATATATATATATATATATATATATATATATATATATATATATATATATTATCCAAACCGCTTATCCTGCTCTCAGGGTCTCGGGGATGCTGGAGCTTATCGCAGCAGTCATTGGGCGGCAGGCGGGGAGACACCCTGAACAGACCGCCAGACTATCACACTAGGCCAACACACACACACACACACATTCATATCTATGGACAATTTAGTATGGCCGATTCACCTGACCTACATGTCTTTGGACTGTGGGAGGAAACTAAACCCCCGGATGAAACCCACGCAGACACGGGGAAAACTTGCAAACTTCACACAGAGGACGACCCGGGACGACCCCCCCGTGTTTGGACTACCCCAGGGCTCGAACCCCGGACCTTCTGTGAGGCGACCGCGCCATCTCGTGCCTCCCACACACACACACACACACACACACACACACACACACACACACACACACATATATATATATATATATATATATATATATATATATATATATATATATATATATATATATATAATTAGAGAGAATTGCAGGTAAGATATATATACATATAATTAGAGAGAATTGCAGGTAAGATATGTATACATATAATTAGAGAGAATTGCAGGTAAGAAAGATACTTAACAAAAGAAGTAGGTGTTTCTAAGCAAAGAGAAAATGCTTACTGGGCAGCATGTCTCCACTTCCTTTTAATGGAGTTAATAACAGCCTCCAGGAACCCCATTAATGATTTAAACCAGACCTCTTATGTATGTATATATATATATATATATACACTACCGTTCAAAAGTTTGGGATCACCCAAACAATTTTGTGTTTTCCATGAAAAGTCACACTTATTCACCACCATATGTTGTGAAATGAATAGAAAATAGAGTCAAGACATTGACAAGGTTAGAAATAATGATTTGTATTTGAAATAAGATTTTTTTTACATCAAACTTTGCTTTCGTCAAAGAATCCTCCATTTGCAGCAATTACAGCATTGCAGACCTTTGGCATTCTAGCTGTTAATTTGTTGAGGTAATCTGGAGAAATTGCACCCCACGCTTCCAGAAGCAGCTCCCACAAGTTGGATTGGTTGGATGGGCACTTCTTGCGTACCATACGGTCAAGCTGCTCCCACAACAGCTCAATGGGGTTCAGATCTGGTGACTGCGCTGGCCACTCCATTACCGATAGAATACCAGCTGCCTGCGTCTGCTCTAAATAGTTCTTGCACAATTTGGAGGTGTGTTTAGGGTCATTGTCCTGTTGTAGGATGAAATTGGCTCCAATCAAGCGCTGTCCACTGGGTATGGCATGGCGTTGCAAAATGGAGTGATAGCCTTCCTTATTCAGAATCCCTTTTACCCTGTACAAATCTCCCACCTTACCAGCACCAAAGCAACCCCAGACCATCACATTACCTCCACCATGCTTAACAGATGGCGTCAGGCATTCTTCCAGCATCTTTTCATTTGTTCTGCGTCTCACAAACGTTCTTCTTTGTGATCCAAACACCTCAAACTTGGATTCATCCGTCCACAACACTTTTTTCCAGTCTTCCTCTGTCCAATGTCTGTGTTCTTTTGCCCATCTTAATCTTTTTCTTTTATTGGTCAGTCTCAGATATGGCTTTTTCTTTGCCACTCTGCCCTGAAGCCCAGAATCCCGCAGCCGCCTCTTCACTGTAGATGTTGACACTGGTGTTTTGCGGGTACTATTTAATGAAGATGCCAGTTGGGGACCTGTGAGGCGTCTGTTTCTCAAACTAGAGACTCTAATGTACTTATCTTCTTGCTCAGTTGTGCAACGCGGCCTCCCACTTCTTTTTCTACTCTGGTTAGAGCCTGTTTGTGCTGTCCTCTGAAGGGAGTAGTACACACCGGTGTAGGAAATCTTCAATTTCTTAGCAATTTCTCGCATGGAATAGCCTTCATTTCTAAGAACAAGAATAGACTGTCGAGTTTCAGATGAAAGTTCTCTTTTTCTGGCCATTTTGAGCGTTTAATTGACCCCACAAATGTGATGCTCCAGAAACTCAATCTGCTCAAAGGAAGGTTAGTTTTGTAGCTTCTGTAACGAGCTAAACTGTTTTCAGATGTGTGAACATGATTGCACAAGGGTTTTCTAATCATCAATTAGCCTTCTGAGCCAATGAGCAAACACATTGTACCATTAGAACACTGGAGTGATAGTTGCTTGAAATGGGCCTCTATACACCTATGTAGATATTGCACCAAAAACCAGACATTTGCAGCTAGAATAGTCATTTACCACATTAGCAATGTATAGAGTGTATTTCTTTAAAGTTAAGACTAGTTTAAAATTATCTTCATTGAACAGTACAGTGCTTTTCCTTCAAAAATATGGACATTTCAATGTGATCCCAAACTTTTGAACGGTAGTGTATATATATATAAATATATAAATATATATATATATATATATATATATATATATATATATATATATATATATATATATATATAAAGCGAGAGTGTATGTTTGTATGTTCGCTTAAAACTCCAGAAATACTTGTGACGTTACTTTATTAGAATGTGAGAAGAGTACTTTTATTTTGAAGTTTATTTGCTCCCTCTAGCCTTCCTCACGTGACTTTAATTCAGGAAATAGTTTGCTGCCTGATAGTCATGGTAACAGTACAGTCCAGCTTTCCATGCGGAGTTTCATGTTTGCCCAGCTCCTGTGTTTATTGCTTCTATCTACGTTTGTGCCATGGAGAGCATCGTCTGTAAGTTCGGTTGCGACATTATTTAAGTGATTGATGATGTCCGTCATAAGAACGTCGTTGTATTCATGTTAATACGAAAATAGCTATGTGTAACGTTAGCTTCTCCCATTTTCTGTTAGCTAGTTAGCCAGCCAGGCTTTCGGTTGCTAGTTAGCTGTGTCAGCTCCGTGGTAGAAATGTCAGGTTATTCTGTCTGCCCGTATTCCGCCTATATTATAACATACTGATCTATGATATACGTACATTATTTACAATTAGTTCATAAGTCATGTGTGATTTCATAATTCCTAGGTTACGTACAGCTATTTACATGCAGTTATGTAGCCTACAATTATTATTTACATGCAGTCATGTGCAGTTATTTACATGTGTTATGTCATAGACATGTGATAACATTTTATAATTTATGCAATGTTTATTGAAACATTCTTTCTCTGTATTGCCCCCCTATACAAAAAAAAAAAGGTTGAATTCTCAAAGTTCTTCAGTAAAGTTCCTCAACTTGGACCGGGACTCTGTATTTCTTTGGGACTCTTCATGTTGGCTATCTGTCGGCCTGTTTATACATGGACACAAACACGTAGGACAGAATAATACTCATTGTAGAACCCAAAAAAAAGTATCTTTAGACTCAACACGGATTGCACAGTTCGAAAAATATTTCAAAAACCAAGTAAAAAATTTGATGTATTTGTGAAACTGAGTTTATTTTGTGGTGATTTGCAGCAGCGGTAGCCAAGACTGTATGTTTGTATGTTCACTTAAAACTCCAGAAATACTCATTGTAGAATAAAAAGAAAGGTATCTTTACAATCAAGCCTTTCCAAGGATTGCACAGTTTGAAAAATATTTCAAAAACCAAGTAACAAAATTTGATTTATTTGCGAAACTGAGTTTATTTTGTGATGATTTGTGGCGGCGGTGGCCAAGAGTGTGTGTTTGAATGTTCGCTTACAACTCCAGTAATACTCACTATAGAACAAAATGAAAGGTATCTTTAGAATCTGCATTTTCCAAGGATTGCACAGTTTGAAAAATATTTGAAAAACCAAAAAAAAAATTATAAGAGAAATTGAGTTTATTTTGTCGTGATTTGTGATGGCGCCAACCAAGACTGTATGTTTGCATGTTCGCTTAAAACTCCACAAATACCCATTGTACAGCAAAAAGAAACATATCTTTAGAATCATCACGTTCAAAAGATTGCACAGTTCGAAAAATATTTCAAAAATAAAGTAAAAAATTTGATTCATTGGCGAAATTTAGTTTATTTTGTGGCGATTTGCAGTGGTGGTGGCTCCAGCGCCGGCTAAGACGGTATGTTTGTATGTTCGCTTAAAACTCCACAAATACTCATTGTACAACAAAAAGAAAGGTCTCTTTAGAATCAGCACTTTCCAAGGATTGCACAGTTCGAAAAATATTTCAAAAACCAAGTAAAACTTTGTTGGTCAAGCAGAACTTTGCCAGCGTTGTCGGCATCGGCACGGTGTTTTACTGCTGACATAGATTGACATTTTCTCAGTATTTTTTAGCCTCAATATCACATTATTTTTAACTTTTATCAACCGTTTTAGGGTTTACCTCTACTACTTTTTGGATTTTATCGGACTATCAATTGTTGCATGGACTTTATCGCACTGGAGTCTCCGTAGTGCTTCCGCTGTGTGTGGCGAAAACTGAATGAACTCAGCCCTCTGTCATGGCTGTAATCGGCGGTTTTATTGTGTCTATCTATCCATCTATCTATCTATCTATTTATTCATTTATTTTTACTTCCTCGCTGAGCTTTTTTGTTTGATTTCTGGAAATACAGCCGTGTTCTCATTTTCAGATTTCGGACCTTGGGGAAAATGTCTCCACTCTATTCGCCCTCCACTGAGTGCACCAGCTGTGCCACGCTCAGCCATAGAATCACAGAGCTTGAGCAAAAGAAAATAATCTCTTTGCTTTACCAAATGCGACAAGATGAAAAACTTATGGACACTTTGATTGCTGCTTCCCAAGCTGATGTTCCGGAACCCGCTGACAATCAGAACCAGGGATATGAAACACGCTGTGAAGGGCCTTTCAGAGATAATGAGCCCCACGCCGAAGACTATGCGGACACGATTCCCTGGTCCGGCCAGAACCCACTTGAGACCGGGGGCTAAACCTGGCTAAACTGGGGAGTAAGACCTAAGACCTGTTCTACCCCCGCAGTGTCAAACCCTGAGCTCTGGACAGACGTTGTCCAAGGTAAAAGAGGAGTCAGGCACAACAAGCACAGCTCCACTAATGTCTCAACAGAGGTTCAGTTGGAGAACAGGTTTATTACGCTGGATTAGCTGCCCGTCAGTGAGCACTCCGGCTCGACAACTACCAGCCATCCTGGGCTGAAGTGGTGTTCTGCGGTCGTAAGAGAGACTCGGACGGAGCTGCCTCTACCCCTTGCCTAAGGCTCTCCAACCGCTATGCAGCACTGTCTGACGACACCCGGTCAAACCAGCCAACGCTCCTGCTGATGCTCCTGATACTGCAGCCCCCACACCTCCGGTGGCTAGCACTGTTCAGCTGGCCCGCTGCTCCACTGCAAAGCCAAATCATCGGCCCTTGTCCCGGCCAATGACTTCCCGTTGTAAGACTCTGAGAGAGGCCGTGCTCAGAAATGGAAGTCTTCCTTGTCCTGAGTCGGCAGGGAATCCCTTTCGCAGATCTGTTGTCGCTGCCTTGTCACAACAATTGCCAGCCCTGGCACCCCATCATCAGCTAGCGACATTAACACAGCCTGCGGAAACAGATTATGCCCTCTCCCGCCCCGAAAACCCACAACCATCAGCTCTTCGTCCCCTCTTCTCCCAAACTACATTAATAGTGGGGGACTCCATAATCAGGAACATCCGTTTCGTTAACGCAGCTACACACTGTTCCCCTGGAGCCACAGTCCCTGTGCTAAGCTCCCGGGGCTGCTTAGCTTGCTCCCAGGTTCTACCAACCAAGTGATAGTGCATGTTGGGACTAATGATGCAGCTCGTCAGCAGTCTGAAATAACCAAAAATTATTTTATTGCTCTTTTCAGCTTTTTAGGTACGTGTGAAAAGTCTGTTTTTATCTCAGGCCCTATTCCGACACTGGCCTGTGGAGCAGGGCGTTTCAGCAGAATCCTCAGCCTGCACACATGGCTCATCTCTGCCTGCAGAGCTCACAATATTGGCTTTATTGATAATTCTAATCTCTTTTGGGATCGTCTCTCCTTCTTCAGAGCTGACGGAGTCCACCCAAACTGTTTGGGTAGCCGGATGCTTGCAGCCAACTTGCAGCACGCAATACAGTCCTCTCCATGTGACTGACTATTCACATCTTACTCTTCCCTCCCGGAGCCTCCGCTTCCGCCTATGGTGGCACTTGAAGGTACTGTTCCGCCCACTGTCTCCCCCCGCTGGCCTCATCTCTCTTTGACCCTCTCGCCGGGAATTTTCCCCATACAGACTATTATCAGACACCGTGCCTCTCATCCACACGTTGTATCTAATAGCAGAAACAACAACAACCGAATACCTGGTGCAAATATCTACAATTTGCATCCTATTTGTTCTACTCCTGTTGGTGTTAATTCTGCTGTGACACCAAACAATTTTGGCCTCTTGAATGTGAGTTCTCTGGGTAATAAATTCTTTATCATTAATGATGTTATTGTTTCCAATAATCTGGACTTTTTTATGATTACTGAGACATGGCTGTCCCCAGGGGACACTGTTCCCCTGATTGAGGCTAGCCCCCCTGATTTTGCATATTTTCACATTCCCAAGCCCTCTGGTAGAGGGGGTGGCCTAGCTGTTTTTTACTAGTTGGGTCTTAAGTGCCATCCTGTTAATTTTGGTAATTCTATCTCATTTGAGGTTTTATGTTTTTTAATTACTGGCCCTCCCCTTTTCTCTGCATCTTAATTTATAAGCCCCCTAATTCAGTTAGTTTTATCTCTGGGTTTTCTGACCTTCTATCCATTGTCATGCCTAAATATGACGGGGTCCTTATTCTTGGCGATTTTAATATTCACGTGTGCTGTCCTTCCTATTCCCTGACTTCACATTTTTTGGATCTTGTAGATTCTTTTAACCTCATTCTTTCTGTTAAAGGGGCCACACACTCCAAAGGCCACATTTTAGACCTTGTACTCTCCTCTGGTTTCTCTCTTGACTGTCTCAATTTGGTGGATATGCCTGTATCTGACCCCAAAACTATAATTTTCAAAGTCCCACTACAGCTCGCTACTCCTAGTCATTATCCTAAAACACGGTCTTGCATTCTCAACTCTGCAGTTAAATGTTGTGATGCTTTTAATTCATCATCCTTTAATCCTTCTTTATCACCGCTCAATCCAGATGCACTATTAAATTCATTCAATGACCAGTGCCAATCCATCCTCGACCAAATTGCACCATTTAAAACTAGGAAACAAAAATCAAATAACTGCCCCTGGCTAAATGATCACACCCGTGCCCTTAGAAGACTTTGTAGAAAAACAGAACGACAATGGAAAGCCAACAAGTCAGAATTAACAAATAACACCCTTAAAAACCTAATGTTAATTTACCAGAAGGCAGTTAAGGATGCGAGATCAGCATACTTCTCTGAACTAATATTGAGAAATAACCACAATCCTAAAGTTCTCTTCGGGATAATTGATTCTGTCATTAATGGTCCCTCCAATTAATGGTCCCATCAATTATATTGTAAAGATCAGATCATGTTGGTTGTTTTGGTGAGAATATTTTACCCGGGCAACACCGGGTACCTCTGCTAGTAATTCAATAACCACCAACACTAATTCATGACCACACAGAGAATCATGGATTTAGGGTCAACTGTAGTTCATTTCCTGAGCTCTGACCAAGCTATAGTTGTTGGTACAATATCTGGTGAAATTGAAAGATAAAATAAGCATAAAAATTAATGGTTTAAAAGGCAGTAGATCTTTTAGAGACACCTAACCATCTCTATGGGTCAGTGATTTGATAGATGGTGTCGATGTGTGTCATCTAAAAACAATTTTCAAAATACGGATAGAGTGCCATTTTATCACAGACACACTAACACCAAGCCCCCCCCCACACACCCTTTGTCCCTTCTCTAAAAACAAATCTTACTCCCACTTCTCAAACCAAACCAGATATTCAGAGAAAGTAGAGCTGTGTTAAAAATATATATTTCATGATAATTTCTTAAATGACAGGTCACATTTGGGCCTCCATCTGCACCAACTGGCCTTATTCCTCGATATATAATACACTCAGTGTGAAGCATAGCTCTACCTCTCTGCTAGAGTTTAAGATTATAAATTGTTAACTGGGTGGATGAAGGCTATCATCTGCAGTTGCAAAGGAAGACTTGACTTGAAATTAAAATCTGCAGAGAGAGGTGGGAGCAACCTCAGAGATCCAAGTGAAAGCCCACACAAAGGAATGGAGGAGGCTTTTTAAAGATCAGGTAATGGATTCGATTCACACGTCTCTCCCTCTTTCAGGTCTATCACTCATCCCTCCTTCCCCACAATGTTTTACTGACATTTAACCTCTGCTTTTAAGAAATAGATACCTTCAGTGACATTTTAACTTTCTTACTTTGTGTGTGATGGGTTTGGCCAGACATTCATTGACTCCTTTGCTGGTTTGGTTCAATTTAGCCTCTTTCAATGTCAGAATCAGAATCAGAATCATGTCTACTGGCCATGTAGGTTTGCACACACATGGAATTTGACTCCGGTTTCGTGGCTCTCTCGGTGTACTTAACATAGAATAACAACACTGCAACACAACAATATTCAGCTATATACACAAGGATTGACTATATACAGGTGAAATAAGAGGTACTAAAGTGCAATGGTGCAGATAATATAAATCAGAGATGCTGAAATAGATGTTTGCAGGTTAGTTACATACATGCCTGAGGTAGATGGACATGACAGAGTGTACCAGTATACGTACAATGTACAGTACAGTATATACAAAATACTACTACCATTACTACTACTAATTTCGGCTGCTCCCGTTAGGGATCACCACAGCGGATCATCCGTTTCCATTTCTTCCTGTCCTCTGCATCTTCCTCTGTCACACCAGCCACCTGCATGTCCTCCCTCACCACATTCATAAACCTCCTGTTTGGCCTTCATCTTTTCCTCTTCCCTGGCAGCTCCATATTCAGCATCCTTCTCCCAATATATACAGCATCTCTCTTCCACACATGTCCAAGCCATCTCAATCTTGCATCCCTTGCTTTGTCTCCAAACCATCCAACCTGAGCTGTCCCTCTAATGAAAATCTTAGCATCTTCAACTCTGGCACCTCCAGTGCCGCCTCCTGTCTTTTTGTCAGTGCCACTGTCTCCAAACCATATAACATAGCTGGTCCCACAACCATCTTGTAAACATTCCCTTTAACTTTTGCTGGTACCCTTCTGTCGCAAATCTCTTCTTCACCTCTCTTCTGCACTCCCTGTTACTTTGGACAGTTGATCCCAAGTATTTAAACTCATATGCCTTCGTCACCTCTACTCCTTGCATCCTCACCATTCCACTGTCCTCCCTCTCATTCATGCATATGTATTCTCTCTTGCTCCTACTACCTTTCTTTCCCTTTCTCTCCAGTGCATACCTCCACCTCACCAGGCTCTCCTCAACCCGCACCCTACTCTCACTACAGATCACAATGTCATCCGCAAACGTCATAGTCCACAGAGACTCCTGCCTGATCTCGTCCATCAACCTGTCCATCACCATTGCAAACAAGAAAGGGCTCAAAGCTGATCCTTGATGTAATCCCACCTCTACCTTGGACCCATCTGTCATTCAAACCACACACCTCACCATTGTCACACTTCCCTCATACATATCCTGCACCACTCCTAACTACTTCTCTGCAACTCCCGACTTCCTCATACAATACCGCACCTCCTCTCTCGGCACCCTGTCATATGCTTTCTTTAAAACCACAAAGACATAATGTCACTCCTTCTGGCCTTCTCTATACTTAATCAACATTCTCAAAGCAAACATTGCATCTGTGGTGCTCTTTCGTGGCATGAAACCATACTGCTGCTCGCTAATCACCACCTCTCCTCTTAACCTAGCTTCTATTACTGTTTCCCATATCTTCATGCTGTGGATAATCAATGTTATACCTATGTAGTTGCTACAGTTCAGCACATCATCCTTATTCTTGAAAATCAGTACCAGTATGCCTCTTCTCCACTTCTCAGGCATCCTCTCATGTTCCAAGTTTGTGTTAAACAATCTAGTTAAAAACTCCACTGCCATCTCTCCTAAACATCTTCATGCCTCCACAGGTATGTCATCAGGACCAACTGCGTTTCCACTCTTCATCCCCTTCATTGCTGCCCTCACTTCCTCCTTGCTAATCCACCACACTTCCTGATTCATTATCCCCACATCATCTAACCTCCTCTCTCTGTCATTTTCTTAATTCATCAGCTCCTCAAAGTACTCCTTCCATGTTCTCAACACATTCTCCTCGCTTGTCAGAACATTTCCACCTCTAACCTTGATCGCCCTAACCTGCTGCACATCTTTCCCAGCTCAGTCCTGCTATCTAGACAATCAGTACAAGTTCTTCTCTCCTTCCTTAGTGTCTAACCTCTCATGCAACTCACCATACACCTTTTCTTTTGCCTTTGCCACCTCTCTCTTCGCTTCACACTGCATTTCCTTGTACTCCTGTATAGTACCATACATCAGGGCTGGGTGATATGGACAAAATCAAATAGCAATAATATTTTTGGACCAAATATCTCGATATCGATATTGTGACGATATTGTAGGGATGACGATTGGTGCTGTCACAAAACATTTACACAATCAGATTTTTGATAAATAATCATCAGTAATGCCTATATAATGAGTAAGTGGGTAAAGGTAAATAATACAACACAAACAACACAACACAACACAACAGCTAGAACAGTCTGGAAAGTTCAGAAAATAACATAGCTGTACTATAATGTTGCCTTTAAAACCAGGAAAAGACAACACTTGTACCATATCATGACATTACGATATCCAAAATCCCAGATGATATCTAGCGTCATATGATATCAATATAAAATCAATATATTGCCCAGCTCTACCATATATACAAAATGGTTGGATTTATTTGACAATGTTAAGCGTTCATTTGAATGACAGCCCGTGGAAAGAAACTGTTTCTATATCTGTTGTTTTGGGGTACAGTGTTATGTAGTGCCTACCAGAGGAGAGGAGTTGAAACAGGTTGTGACCAGGGTTTGATGGAGCTGCAATGATGTTGCCTGCCCGTTTACTTACTCTGGAGATGTATAAGTCCTGAATGGAGCACAGGTTGGCACTAAGTTCTCTGCAGACTTAACTGTCCGTTGTAGTCTGTCCCTATCCTGTTTGGTGGCTGAACCAAATCAGACAGTGATGGATGTGCAGAGGACAGACTGGATTGATGCAGTGTAGAACTGAATCAGCAGTTCCTGAGGCAGGTTTAACTCCCTGAGCTGGTGGAGAAAGTATATCCTCTGCTGGGCCTTTTTGACAATTTTCTCTATGTTGGATGCCCACCTTAGGTCCTGGGAGATTGTGGAACCCAGAAAGTTGTAGGTTTTCACTGCAGATACCATGCTGTTGAGTATAGTGGGGGTGAGGTAGTGTTGGGGGTCTCCTCCTGAAGTCGACTGTCATCTCCACAGTTTTGAGCGTGTTCAGCTCCAGTTTGCTATGGCCGCACCAGAGGGCCAGCTGTTCAACCTCCCATCTATATGCAGGATGTGATTTTCCCCAACCTCACCAGCTGCCTCCTGTCTGTCAGGAAGTTTTTAATCCACTGGCAGATGGGGGCTAGTATCAGGATCAGCCAGGTGAGTTTGGAGTGGAGGATATCTGGGACGATGGTGTTGAAGCTGAAGTCCAAAAACAGGAAGCTTGTGTGTGTCCCTGGGGAGTCGAGGTGTTGAAGAATGAAGTGCAATCCCATGTTGACTGCATCCTCCGCTGACCTGTTTGCTCGGTAGGCAAACTGCAGGGTGTAGAGCAGGGGTCTGTGATTTGTTCAGGTGGGCCAACACCAGCCTCTCAAAGGATTTCATGACCACAGACGTTAGGGCAACGTGCCTGTAGTCATTTAATCCTGTGATACGGGGTTTCAAAATAGAAAATTATCATCATCATCAGTGGTCACTCAGGGTCGAGTATGACCATCCTCTCTCTGGGTCGCTCTGGGTCCTCAGGTGGGTGTAGAGGCTGATCCTGGAGCTACATCATGGGAGGATCCTTGCACATGACAGCTTTTTACGTGGAGTGGCTGACGCGCCTGCAGCCACCACACAGTCCTTGGCAGGGGGTGGCCAGAGTCCAATGCCATGGAGAACCAAGATGATTGGGGACCAACCTCTGTTGCAACCTTCATCCGCCTTCACTGCCATTGTAATCTGGAGACATCTTCCACCATTTCCGCTGTTGAGGACTTTGTTGGATTGTGCCTCATCTCGAACCTCCCCCTTGACTTATCTGCTTTGGGTGACCTACCAGGAGCCAAGCTCTGGATAGTATAGCCCTTGGGCTCATTGGTACACACAGGCTTCACCACCACGGTAAAGTGGAGATCCAGGAGAAGAAAATGTAAAAGACAAAGTCTGTAGCACAAGACTTATTACACAACAAAGGTATTTGTATTTCTTAGTCAAGCAACTGGCTATATACACTCACCGGCCACTTTATTACGCACACCTGTCCAACTGCTCGTTAACGCAAATTTCTAATCAGCCAATCACATGGCAGCAATTCAATGCATTTAGGCATGTAGACATGGTCAAGACGATCTGCTGCAGTTCAAACCGAGCATCAGAATGGGGAAGAAAGGTGATTTAAGTGACTTTGAACGTGGCATGGTTGTTGGTGCCAGATGGGCTGGTCTGAGTATTTCAGAAACTGCTGATCTACTGGGATTTTCACGCACAACCATCTCTAGGGTTTACAGAGAATGGTCCGAAAAAGAGAAAATATCCAGTGAGCGGCAGTTCTGTGGGCGAAAATGCCTTGTTGACGCCAGAGGTCAGAGGAGAATGGCCAGACTGGTTCAAGCTGATAGAAAGGCAACAGTAACTCAAATAACCACTCATTACAACCGAGGTATGCAGAAGAGCATCTCTGAACGCACAACACGTCGAACCTTGAGGCAGATGGGCTACAGCAGCAGAAGACCACACCGGGTGCCACTCCTGTCAGCTAAGAACAGGAAATTGAGGCTACAATTCGTACAGGCTCACCAAAATTGGACAATAGAAGATTGGAAAAACGTTGCCTGGTCTGATGAGTATCGATTTCTGCTGCGACATTCGGATGGTAGGGTCAGAATTTGGCGTCAACAACATGAAAGCATGGATCCATCCTGCCTTGTATCAACGGTTCAGGCTGGTGGTGATGGTGGTGTAATGGTGTGGGGGATATTTTCTTGGCACACTTTGGGCCCCTTAGTACCAATTGAGCATCGTGTCAACGCCACAGCCTACCTGAGTATTGTTGCTGACCATGTCCATCCCTTTATGACCACAGTGTTCCCATCTTCTGATGGCTACATCCAGCAGGATAACGTGCCATGTCATAAAGCTCGAATCATCTCAGACTGGTTTCTTGAACATGACAATGAGTTCACTGTACTCAAATGGCCTCCACAGTCACCAGATCTCAATCCAATAGAGCACCTTTGGGATGTGGTGGACCGGGAGATTCGCATCATGGATGTGCAGCTGACAAATCTGCAGCAACTGCGTGATGCTATCATGTCAATATGGACCAAACTCTCTGAGGAATGTTTCCAGTACCTTGTTGAATCTATGCCACAAAGGATTAAGGCAGTTCTGAAGGCAAAAGGGGGTCCAACCCGGTACTAGCAAGGTGTACCTAATAAAGTGGCCAGTGAGTGTATGTATCTAATGAGAATAAACACATTAAACAGGCCCTGGTTAAGTGTGGTTATCCTAACTAGGCGTTTGTCAAAGGCAGGAAGATGCCCAAACAGTGCACCAGCTGATCGAAGAGAGAAGGACACAAGCTGCCTAAGTATAAACCAGTGGTGATTCCATATGTGGCGGGAGTGTAAGAAAAACTGAGACATGTATTTTCCAAACACTGCAGCTCAGTTGCTTTCAAACCCCAAAAAACTTGGACAAAGTTACCAATAAACAAAAGATGCGCAAAAAATGGCAATTTTTTTTCATTTGTTGAAAACTGTAGAGGTTAAGAAAATGGGGTCCTCGCTCGATAAGAATTGTGTAAATACATGAAATCTCCCATTGGCCCATCGCCTATAAACCTGGAAAAAATATTTGTAGGCTTACATTTTGCCAGACAAATGCTTTTTTAGCATGGTCTCCATATGAAGCTAGTTTATTGTTGTATAATTCTTACACACAGATGATTAATTTCCCAGTTTTTTCGGTGGCTACACAGAGCAGTAGGCCTATGGTGGCTATGCTCGCAAAGGTCAGTACATGGCTTGGGTCAGAGTCCAACAAACTGAGCTGTTGCAGATGTCAGTGCAGGATGATCACTAGTAAAAAAAAAGAAAAAAAGAAAAAAAAGACTCCATTGAAACAACTGCCAAGCACACAAAACGTTTTTTTTTTGCGCAACATGTAAATGACTCTAAATAAGTAAATCCATATGTTATGTAGAACACTTTTATCACGGTATGCCTTTCCCCCACTGTGTCCCAACCCTGAAAGGTTTTTTTTTTTTAAATCAAACTCAACAGGCTTTTTACTTGTAATACGCCTGTGCATGAGGATTGAGTTGCCTGTGTCTTTGAAATGTTGCCTGATGAAATGCTGAGGCAATTCTGAACAAGAGTGTTTTGGGTTGAAATCCTTCCTACTCTGAACACTGTACTTCCCTTTATCCCTCCCCTCCAACCCTTCATTCATCACACAGATCAATAGCAGAGCATATGAAGGACAGAGGAGTGAAGGAACCCTTGCAATGTGCTCACTAGGGTCTGGAGGATCACTTTTGGATGTAGCCGGGGGCTTTGATATGCATAGGAGCCAGAGGGAGGGAGATGAGAATCCAACATCAAACAGCCAGCAATGGTTTGCTCCTCAGACTAATTGATAGTGAAGCTGCTGCAGGAACATGTAGGATGAACAGACTTATTCTGAGTATATAGATACACATCATCCACACACCCAAAGTCACCTCTTTCCCAGAACTTCCTGCTTTACTTTTTCCTCTTCCTCAAATTATAACTTTCTTTCAAGTCGTTGATAGACAAGCCTGTCTCCAAACTAGTGGAACTATTGTATGTTTCCTGCTTCCATCATTGGACTAATTGATTGTGAAGCTGCAGTAGGAATGTGTGAGAAAAGTAGACTTAATCAGAATATAGACATCATCCACACACATCACACAAAACAGCAGTCAATAAATGTTTTTTTTTAAAGGAAAGTATGCTATACGGTTCATGTAATTGCGAATCCTCACTAAAAGTATTCCAACTTCATATTACTTTGTCACTACTGTTTATCTAAACTAAAATGATCGCTGAAATAGAAACATAAATATCACTACCTTTGTATATTTAATGTAGTAATGAAAGAAGGAAACAGAAAGGAAACCCTCTCTATTTGAATAACTCATACCCCTGTGGAAGAACATTTTTCCTATTGCAAAAAGAATTTCATCGGGCACTTGCAGAATGAAAAGTTCAGTTCACTTTAATCTTGCAATTGTGAGCAATTATCAAATGACAAGATGACAATAATGCTCAAATTATGTAAGCACCTATGTGGAACAGTAGTCAGAACTTGATGCCTTCCTGCCTAAGCCCTATAACCAAGATGAAAAAAATATACTTCCACACCCAAAGCATAACAGAAGGCATTCAGCGGCCTTCAGTATTTGTTTATTTTTATCTCTCAAATCATAGATAATACTTTCCCCTCACCATTAAGACAATTTCTGTATGATTCAAGTGTCAAACAAGTATAGTCTCTGTCCAAGTGGAGAGCAAAATGTTAATTCAGGCAAACCATAATCTAATTTTCCTTTGTTTGTACTTCCTCTGATAATTGAAATCAAAACATTTATGAACAAGCACTTAAGCAGATAAACCTAATCAAACAAATCCACTCTCTGTCCCTCTGCCCCCCCCAACACACATGAAACTATTGGCAGAAGTAGTTATAAATTCATCCCACTGACCATGCTACATCTCCATCCAATTATTATTTTCTCCCCCCCCCCCCTCAACATTTATTTCTGATTTTACCTCCTCTTCCATTGTCCCTCATTCCCTATCGTCCTCTCTTTATCATCTTCCTCCCTTCACTGACTTCTGTCCTACTTGTTCTATTTAGTGTGAGCAGTCCCTCAACAATAATTTCCTTCTCTTCAGGGGTGATGAGGGTTTCAGTAGATGGTCCCCTCACAGCAGAGGATTACTGGCCCTGAGGACTCGGTATCACTTGGCGTGTCCCAGTAAGTGTCAATGCTAGAGAATAGGGATTTCTATTTAGAGCAACAACAGCCTGTGAAAAACCCTGCTGTTCAGACAGCTGAGGTGGAATGGCTCTCAGTGGGGCTTAAGAAGGGAATGGGATCTCTTCCATATATGCTGTTTTTGAAGATGACTGGATGAAGTTTGCGATGCCCTCATATCGTCTGTTGTTGTCCTTTTGATTCAGCATGTCCAGTTCTTTTTCATCACAATGAAACAATCCACCAGCTGATGTCCCTGAAATCACCTGGTACATAAATGTTTGCATACATATTTCTCATGCACACGTGGGATATATAAATACTGAACTTGGCATGGGCATGCGTACCACCACACAAACCTTGACTTATGAATGCACATTTTAGAGAAGGCGGGAAATCACGACTCATATGGCAAAGTAGTAAAATAAAGCAAAATGGGCATTTCTCTCAATGCATTTCACTCTGGAAAAATACCTTTTTTTTTTTTAAATAACTTAAGCATCAGAAAAATCCTACATCCAATGTCAGCCTTTAGGCAATTTGGTGTGTTTATTATAAGAAAGCACAATGACTTTGCTTTGCAAATTTATGTAAAACTTTAATTATTTGTGTGAACTACACCTAATTCATTAAAATGAATGTGCATACAAGATTTTATCATTAGACTAAATGTAAGCGGGCTATAAAAGGTCTTGCAATGGTGATGTACAATGGCTGCTTTGGCCCTTTTGGAGGGAGTGTGTTCGGGGACAACAATGATTTTTTTTTTTGGCTCATGATGATGAGTCGCTCATGAGCCAATTTACATTTCAAAGAACATCCTCTTCAACCTCTATACTGAAATGGGCCTTTACTGGTCACTTTGCAAGTCCTCAACATGGTAGGATTTCTGGCAACAGGGGTTCTTCAGATAGAATTGGCTGACCAGTCAGATATTTCTCAGTCATTCCTGAGTCACATCATACCAGATGTTTGGGATGTCACAATCTGTGTGTCACCCAGATATATTTATTTCCTTACACTGTGGGTGGTGAACAGCTCAACATCAAAGTACAATTTGTAGTGACAACTGCTTTTCCATGTGTAACTGGTGCTGTTAACTGCACTCAAACTGTAATAAGGGCACCACCAGAGAATTGCTATGGTTAGTAGAAAGCATTTTTCACTCCATCAATGTGCAAATAATTTATAATGTACAAAGAGCTTGGCCCAATTAGTCACAACATGGTCGGGTTCAATACATGATTCTTTCAGATGTAAAGGGAAAATTCACCGATTTTCAACCTCATCTCTATCTCTCTGCGGAAGGGATAGCACCTGAAAAACACCTGCAGTTCTTCTTGACGGCATCTGAATCGGTGAGGCGGCAGTGAAACTAAGTTTGTTTCAGTGATGTATCGTAATGTCATTTGGCAGCTGGAAAAAACTACACCCTAACAGGATTTTTTTTTTGTTTTGTTTGGATTTTCCCCCTTTTTTCTCCCCAATTGTACCTGTCCAATTATCCCACTCTTCTGAGCAGTCCCGGTTGCTGCTCCACCCCTTCTGCCAATCCGGTGAGGGCTGCAGACTACCACATGCCTCCTCCATTACATGTGGAATCGCCAGCCGCTTCTTTTCACCTGAAAGTGTGGAGTTTCGCCAGATGGACGTAGTGCGTGGAAGGATCACACTATTCTCCCCAGTTCCCCCCCACCCTACCCCACCGAACAGGCGCCCTGACTGACTAGAGGAGGTGCTAGTGCAGCGACCAGGACACATACCCACATTCGGCTTCCCACCTGCAGACATGGCCAATTGTGCTTGTAGAGATGCCCAACCAAGCCAGAGGTAAGACAGGGATTCGAACTGGCAATCCCCGTGTTGGTAGGCAATGGAATAGACCGCTACGCTACTCAGACACCCACCGTTTCTAATACACTAATCCAAAGATTGTGGAAATTGCAGGAAAGTAGAGATGGACAATTTCTCTCATTGACTACATGAATGTGTGTGTCATTTACTCTTCCATACAACATCACCATCTCAGCAACATGGCACTGCTCCAACCAACCTTGTCCTCGCTCAGCCCTCTACCCAGAAACCCTTTCTTAAAGGGCCCGTGTCTACCAATTATGGTGAATTGTGCCCATATAGTCCATTACATACGTTCCCCCCAGGATTCATCATAATAAAAAAAAAGTCAACGAGGAGGGGGGCAAATGGCCCAGCCGCAACAGCTTCGCCGAACAGGTACGGAGACCGGGGTGCCTACAGGAGGGGCTTTAAGCACCCTGCGGTGGCATGGGGGTAGGGTGGCTGGTGGAGGAACCTTAAGGGCCTTGTTGGGGGTTGGAATGCAGAAAATTATACCAGCGGGACTGGATCGTATTGGAAGTTAGACTTGGCTGTTGCCAAAGTCAATGGACCATGTAATAGGAAAGTGATTTGTGTAATGAGGTTTGTCTCTGTGTGTAATTGTGTTCAGTGTGCAATATAAATATACCAAATACCAGTTTTATTTATTCAGCTGAAAACAGAATCAGAAATAGCCGTCTTTGCTGGCCATAAAAGATTAAAAAAAAAAGTACAAATAGAGGGCTTGGTAGTTTGTTGCTGATATAAAATATCTATTTCCCTTTTTGTCCATTACAGAAATGGTTGGTTTGGAGGTAGAAAACAGTTGAAGTACTGAGCACAAAAAAACAGCAGACAAGGTAGAAGTGGAAATGGATTTTGTGTGGTGTTTTTCTATTTTCTAATTTTAAGCAATTTTCTTAAAACAAATCCACTAGTAATCTCCTTATAGTTCCCCTGAATAAATGTTAATATGGTGGTGTAGATGTGCCTTATAGATGATAAAAGACAACATTAGAACATAAACAGAAAGATATTATTGATAAAAAAAGATAGATAGCTGGTGGGGTTTCCCCACATCTATATGCCCACTATGCCGTGTGGCCCTGAATATGCTTAAGAGTCACAATCGAGAGCTTAGAGTATTTACAGTGGCTTGCAAAAGTATTCATACCCCTTGAACTTTTCCACATTTTGTCACGTTACGACCACAAACATAAATATATTTTATCGGAATTTTATGTGAAAGACCAACACAAAGTGCCACACAATTGTGAAGTACAAAGAAAATTATACATGATTTAAAAAATTTTTTACAAATAAAAAACTGAAAAGTGCAGTGTGCAAAAGTATTCAGCCCTCTTTTCTCTGAGTGCAACCAATTGCCTTCAGACGTTGCCTGATGATTGCTGAATGATCGAATGTTGACCTACTGACTAAATAGAGTCAACCTGTGTGTAATCTAATCTCAGTACAAATACAGCTGTTCTGTGACGGCCTCAGAGGTTTGTTAAGAGAATATTGGGGAGCAAACAGCATCATGAAGTCCAAGGAACACACCAGACAGGTCAGGGATAAAGTTGTGGAGAAGTTTAAAGCAGGGTTAGGCTATAAAAAGATTTCCCAAGCTTTGAACATCTCACGGAGCACTGTTCAATCCATCATCCGGAAATGGAAAGAATATGGCACAACTGCAAACCTACCAAGACACGGCCGTCCACCTAAACTTACAGGCCGAACAAGGAGAGCACTGATCAGAGATGCAGCCAAGAGGCCCGTGGTGACTCTCGACGAACTGCAGAGATCCACAGCTGAGGTGGGGGAATCTGTCCACAGGACAACTATTGGTCGTGCACTGCACAAATCTGGCCTTTACGGAAGAGTGGCAAGAAGAAAGCCATTGTTAAAAGAAAACCATAAGAAGTCCCATTTGCAGTTTGCCAGAAGCCATGTGAGGGACACAGCAAACATGTGGAAGAAGGTGCTCTGGTCAGATGAGACCAAAATTGAACTTTTTGGCCTAAATGCAAAACGCTATGTGTGGCAGAAAACTAACACTGCACATCACTCTGAACACACCATCCCCACTGTCAAACATGGTGGTGGCAGCATCATGCTCTGGGGGTGCTTCTCTTCAGCAGGGACAGGGAAGATGGTCAGAGTTGATGGGAAGATGGATGGAGCCAAATACAGGGCAATCTTGGAAGAAAACCTGTTGGAGTCTGCAAAAGACTTGAGACTGGGGCGGAGGTTCACCTTCCAGCAGGACAACGACCCTAAACATAAAGCCAGGGCTACAATGGACAGGTTTAAAACAAAACATATTCATGTGTTAGAATGGCCCAGTCAAAGTCCAGACCTAAATCCAATTGAGAATCTGTGGCAAGATCTGAAACCTGCCGTTCACAAACGCTCTCCATCTAATCTGACTGAGCTTGAGCTGTTTTGCAAAGAAGAATGGGCAAAAATGTCAGTCTCTAGATGTGCAAAGCTGGTAGAGACATACCCCAAAAGACTTGCAGCTGTAATTGCAGCAAAAGGCGGTTCCACAAAGTATTGACTCAGGGGGGCTGAATACTTTTGCACACCGCACTTTTCAGTTTTTTATTTGTAATTTTTTTTTTAAATCATGTATAATTTTCTTTGTACTTCACAATTGTGTGCCACTTTGTGTTGGTCTTTCACATAACATTCCAACAAAATATATTTATGTTTGTGGTCGAAATATGACAAAATGTGGAAAAGTTCAAGGGGTATGAATACTTTTGCAAGCCACTGTACATCAACAGGGCATCCAGACCACAGGTAGCAAAGAAATTGTTCAGAATGAAAGTCTTGAGAGGGATTTCCCATTGTGTGAGGATATTTTTGCTGATGCAAGTCAACTGACTACTGTTTGGAATATGTTCCAAGTTGCAGGGGTTCAGAGAATCCATACCAGCACTTTTTATGAGGACATGGTGTCATGGGGAAGCTACAGGGCAATGATACCTGGAGGACCAAGTGAGAGGTCAGCAAGCATGATCAACTTTTCTCAAGAGAACACTGGAGGATGAAGTTATAAATCAACTCAGGTCAACCAGCTGGAAGTTGATGGAAGACTTGGAGCAAAGGTGAGAGATCAGATTATATGCTCATGCTCAACTACCCCCACCCCCGCTGCCCAGTGGAGTCCAGGTGAGACCAGAAGAGCTCTATGGGTACCAGCAGAAACAATCTGGGTTTATGTGAACCCGCCCATTATTTTCTCTGCTAACCTTTGATAAAAATCACCCATTGTCCAGGATAGTTTGACGATTCACCTGAAAGTTTCATGAATGATCTACCTACACAGAGACAGTGACAGGGAGAACCGATTAAAAAGAAGCAAAAATTTAATGGACAGCCCCAAAAATTCACAGTTATTATACACTACATGGCCAAAAGTATGTGGACACCCAAATGTGCTTGCTGAACATATGGTGTAGGAAGTGGGCAGCGCAAACTCACGTTTGCGGCGACCTCACCCATTACCGCCCATGCAGTCTTTGTCCACATCTAAGTTTATCTTTGTTTGATTGCTGGGAGAGCTTGGTCGGCTGCATCCTGTGGGCCCAGGGACCATGGCCCTGCCTGGAGCTGTGCCGTAAGAGGTTATGCCAAGGGTGGTCTGACATGACGCGGAAACAGGGCAGGCTAAGCTAACTGCTAGCCAGTGCAGACTGGTTGTTCCAATAACACAGAGGACGGTCTGGCGGCGACTTCACCTAGCCTTGACAGTGTTTTTAGTGTTGTCGTCATGTGGAGTGTGGGATGTGTGTCGAAGATGTCTGCCTGTCAATCTCCCGCTCCATCCTACCCTCATTCATGAACAAGGCCCCGAGATACTTGAACTCCTTCACTTGAGGCAACAACTCATCCCCAACCTGGAGGGAGCAATCCACCATTTTCTGGTAGAGAACCATGGTCTCAGACTTGTAGGTGCTGACTCTCATCCCGGCCATTTCACACAAAGCTGCAAACCACCCCAGTGCATGCTGGAGGTTTGGTTCTGATGAAGCCAACAAAACCACATCATCTGTGAAGAGCAGAGATGCGATTCTGAGGTTCCCAAAGTGGACACACTCCTCACCTTGGCTGTGCCTTGAGATCCTGTCCATGAATATCACAAACAGAACTGGAGACAAGGGACAACCTTGGCGGAGTCCAACACTCACCAAAAACGTGTTTGACTTTGTGCCAAGAATGTGGACACAACTCTCACTTTGGTCATATAAGGACTGGATGGCTTGTAGCAAGTGCTCCGGTACCTCATACTCCCCCAGTAGTAGCCCCCACAGAGTGCTCCGGGGTACACAGTCGTAAACCTCCCCCAAGTCCCGAAAAACACATAAAGTAGACTCGCTGCTCAAACTCCCATGCCTCCCTCAGCACTTCCGCAAGGGTAAGAGTTGGTCCATTGTTCCACGGCCATGACGGAATCTGCATTGCTCCTCCTGGATCCGAGGTTCGACAATCGGTCGGAGCTTCCTTTCCAGCACGCTAGAGTAGACTTTCCCAGGGAGGCTAAGCATTTTAATGCCCCGATAATTGCAGCACACCCTCCAGTCCAGTTTTTTAAATATGGGAACCACCACCCCAGTCTGCCACTCCACAGGTACTGTCCCTGGCCTCCACGCAACACTGAAGAGGCGTGTCAGCCAAGACAGCCCAACAATGTCCAGAGCCTTCAGACTCTCAGGCGAATCTCATCCACACCCAGCACCTTGCCACCGAGAAGCTTCTTAACTACCTCAGAGACCTCTGCCTCTCTGAGGTAGTTAAGAATATGTGTGGGACTTTCCCCGAGTCTTCAGACTCTACTTCCTCCACAGAGGATGTGTAAGCCGGGTTCAGGAGCTCCTCAAAGTGTTCTTTCCATTGCCTGACAAAATCCCCAATCTGGGTCAGCAGTTCCCCTCCCCGGCTGAACACAGCCTGAGTCAAGCCCTGCTTCCCCTTCCTGAGTCACCGGAAGGTTTGCCAAAACTTCCTTGAGGCGAATCGAAAGTCCTCCTCCATAGCCTTGCCGAACTCCTCCCATACCCGAGTTTTTGCTTCTACAACCGCTGAAGCCACAGCCCTTCTGGCCTCCCGGTATCTGTCCGCTGCTTCAGGGGACCCGTAGGCCAACCAAGCCCATAAGGCCGCCTTCTTCAGCCTGCCCGCTTCCCTCACCGCCGGTGTCCACCAGCGGGTTCTTAGGTTGTCGCCTCGACAGGCACCAATGACCTATGACCACAGCTCCTACCTGCCGCATCTGTAATAGAGGCTTTGAAAATGGCCCACTCAGACTCCATGTCCCCAGCCTCCCTCGGGATACACGAGAACTTCTTCCGGAGGTGGGAGTTGAAGACCTCACGGACAGGGGCCTCTGCCAGATGTTACCAGTTTACCCTCACTGCACATTTGGGTTTGCCAGGTCTGTCCAGCATCCTTACCCACCATCTGATCCAACTGATCCAACTGATCACCAGATGGTGATCAGTTGACAGCTCTGCTCCTCTCTTCACCTGAGTGTCCCAAACATATGGCCGCAGATCTGCTGATACGACCACAAAGTCTACCATCGATCTTCAGCCTAAGGTGTTCTGATACCAAGTACACTTATGAATTACCTTACGTTCGAACATGGTGTTTGATATGGCCAATCCATGACTCGCCCCGAAGTTCATTAGCAAGGCACCGCTCGGGTTCCGATTGGGGAGGCTGTTCCTCCGAATCACGCCCCTCCAGGTTTCTCCATCATTGTCCATGTGAGCATTGAAGTCCCCTAGTAGAACTATAGAGCACCCAGGCGGAACCCTATCCAGGACACCACCCAGAGACTCCATGAAGGTCGGATACTCCAAACTGCTATTCGGTGCATAAATACACACAACAGTCAGAGCCTTTCCCCCAGCGGCTCGCAGTCATATAAAGGCGACCCTCTCATTCCCCGGGGAGAATTCCAACATGGCAGTGCTGAACTGGGGACTTCTAAGTACCCCCACATCTGCCCGTCGCCCGTCACCTTGGCCAACTCCGGAAAAGTAAAGAGTCCAGCTCCTCTCCAGGAATTTGGTACCAGAGCCCATGCTATGTGTGGAGATGAGCCCAAATATATCTATTGGTACCGCTCCACCTCCCGCACCAGCTCAGGCTCCTCCCCTGCCAGAGAGGGGACATTCCACATCCCGAGGACCAGTCTGCGATGCCGGAAGTTGGCACGCCCCGGTCCCCACCTTTGCCTGCCGCCCAGCTTATATTATTCTCTACCCCAATGTTCATCCTCGTGGGTGGTGGGTCCATGGGGCGGTGGCTCCATGTTGCTTTTTCAGGCTGGGCCCGACCAGGTCCCATGGGCCAAGGCCTGGCCACCAGACACTTGCTGGCGAGCTCCCGTCCCAGGTCTGGCTCTAGGAGGGGACCCCGGTTTCCCTTTTCTGGGTGAGGTGCTGTAGCTGTGCTGTTGTAATTTCATTGGGTTTCTTGGGATTTTTTTTCTCAACTCTCTAGTCAAATATCATGGTCAACAGTGTCAAAGGTGGCACTGAGATCCAGGAGCACAAGAACAGATAATTTATTAGAATATGTGTTCCTATGCAGATAATTCACAATTTTTACAAGTGCTGTTTCTGTGCTATGATGAGATAGAAAACCTGATTGATAAATGGCTAGAAGGTTGTTTGATGTCAAACAGTTATTAAACTGAGAATAAACTGTTTTTCAAGTACTTTGCTGAGGAAAGGTAAATTGGACATGGGCCTATAGTTGGCAAAAACTGTCACATCAAGTTGCCCTTCTTCAGAAGGGGCTTAATGACAACTGTTTTAAGTGATGCAAGAAATATACCCTAACTGAAGAGAGCAGCAACCACGGGGACATTCCCGATTCAAGGCTGGTCTGAACCAATTACCTACCCAAATGATCCTGTGGTGTGAGGGGTATACAGACATAATCTTAATGTTACCTACTGGATTGGCATCTCCCCAATTTCAAATCCTAAATATCAAACATGTTTGATGCTGTGGTGTAGGGTGACCATATTTTCAAACCCCCAAACCTGGATCCTTAAGTGTACTGCACGTTCATGCATGCACCACAGGCATTTTCATCAGGATGAGGGACAATTATTTCAGCCCTCAGGAAAAAAATAAATAAATGAATAAAGACAGAAAAAAAAATAATTTCAGCCCTTAGCACACCTATCGAGCACAACTTTCAACATCATGGATGCCATGAACGCAGCATTTGTATTGTCTGGTACTTTACGAAGGAAAGATTAAGCCTCCTGGAGTTCTTCAGAAAATACAGACTTTTTCTTTGGCATGACAGCTAACCATTAGCATAGCTACTTGCCTAT
This sequence comes from Lampris incognitus, assembly GCF_029633865.1. Taxonomy (NCBI): domain Eukaryota; kingdom Metazoa; phylum Chordata; class Actinopteri; order Lampriformes; family Lampridae; genus Lampris; species Lampris incognitus. The sequence continues at coordinate 35,200,084 of NC_079217.1, forward strand.
GTCTCATAGGCTAGCAATAGCCTTGACAATGACACATTAATTGGTTGACACACACAGACAAATTAGTGTTGAATTCAGACACGTGGTGCATTGTTTTTTTTATATTGGGTTAGGTAATAATGTCTTTGTAAGCACTGAAAACAAGTCTAATATTTTGATTATTATTTTATTTGTGGTGAACCGGGATGTCTGGTCATCCTACTTGGAGTGAAAGGAACAGCGATGGAATAATGAGGAGAAACCTGCAATAGCCAATGGTAGCAAGCTGACCGGGTAGCGTTACCAACTGGATGTTGGGTACTTTTGTATGCAGGTTTGTGAAATGCAGGATAGCTTGTAGCAGTAGCTTGCACTAACCCCATTTGAGACTAACAATACAACTTTATCCCCAACTCACCTCCAGCTTGTGCTGCAAAATGTATTATATTTAGCGTTTTATCTAGACCCAAAGTGTTTCACAGAGAAGGGGGGACTCACCTCAACCACCACCAATGTGTAGCACCCACCTGGGTGATTCACAGCAGCAATTTTACACCAGAACTCTCACCAGCTTGAGGTGGAGAGGGAGGAATCATTGAGCCAATTACACACAGAGATGGGCAGTAGTTCAATTCTTCTTCTTTTTCTTTTGGCTTGTTCCCTGTTTCTCAGGGGTCGCCACAGCAGATTTTTGCCCTCAACAGCTTTCTGTCTGACACATCTCTCTCCCACAGTCCAACCCTCCTCACGTCCTCCTATCTTTCCATCTTTACCTTGGTCTTCCTCTTTTTCTTTTGCCAGTTATTTCCAGGTCCAATACCATCTTTCCTACAGTCTATGCCTCCTCTCTGTACCCATCCAAACCATCTCAATCTTATCTCTCTCAACTTATCATCCATTCCTCTGATCTTGAACATAGCTCTCACTTGTTCATTTCTCTTCCAGTCTTTTCTAGTCACTCCCAAGGACCAACGCAGCATGTTCATCTCTGCTATCTGTAATGTAGATTCTGGCCTCTCTGTTGTTGTCACTGCTTTCATACCATAGCGCATGGCAGGCCTAAACATTGATTTGTATACTTTGCCCTTTACCATCAATAGCATTATTTTGTCACAAAATACTCCAGCTACCTTTCTCCATGAATTTCACCTAGATTGTGTCTTTTTCTTGACTTCCTTCTCACCACTTTCTTCTGTATTTCAATTAAATGTATTTAAAATACATATTTAATTACTTGTATTTTGCTGGACAGGGAAAAAAACAAGATGTGATTCGTAACAAATAATTTAAGAGCTTGTAATTGAAATTCTTAAAATACATCATTTCATATATGATTTAATTCTCAAAGAAGTAGATTTTTTTTTTTTTACAACAATCAGCCTAGTTACAGTCTTTGGCTAAATGCAAGTGAAACACGTAACATGTCTTGTCGGATCCAGCAATGCACTCATTGTTAACTACTGTATTTCATTTGTGTTTCTTGTGACCAGTAGATTGAGAAAAGAAGCTGCTTTGGTGTTTGGTGCAAATTTCCACTAAGATAAAGGTATGTAATCAAAATATCATATGTTACATGCTAAGTCAAGCTTTGAATGACTAAAATACAACAGAAGAAAAGAGCATTAGCAAGCATATGTGCTCTGGAACTGGCAAATATACTTACTTGCTAGTAACGTTAGCATACCAGCTAACGTCACAGATACGCTCAGGCAGCCTGGACCAGTGGCATCTCCTGGTTAGTCACCATATGGGAAGCTTCATTAGCGAGAGTAATTGTTAGCAACTTCTGTAACTAAGGACAAAATTAATTTCTAGCGTAGCTATATTTAGGTGATTTATAGTGGCCATTCTTAATACACAGATATATGCACGCCTTCACCAGAAACGGGTATAACATAAGTTAATACAAAGATAGTACATCAAATCTATGATTCACTATCTTCATATTCAAATGTGAGGCTGCAACCTAGATGACGACACTATTAAGTGCTCTATAGTGTCCCTTGGCAAGATTTTCGGTTGTTCAGTGGCACAGCGTAGCTGAGACGGCTGCAAAAGAATCCTGTTGCTTTTTGCCAGAACTGCTGCCAAGTTAACAAACAGAACTGCCGGTTGCCGGAACCGCTGCTGAGTTGACTGAGCGGAGCCACCATGGTTTACCCTTTCCGGGTACTGACAGCTGGGTAGACTGTACCTGGGGATTTGAATTCAGAGTTGCCTTCTCCTAGCCTTTGCCTAAAGAGGCATCAACCTACAAGGCAGTAGGTGGTTTTGTTGTCAGAGTGTTTCCTTCTCCTAGCCTTTGACTAAAGAGGCATCAACCCACAAGGCAGCAGGTGGATTTGAAATCAGAGTTCCCTTCTCCTGTCCCAATGTGTTGGCTGGACTGAGCACCATGGTAAGTACCATACAGACATGCAGGAGGACCAGATCTATCAGTAGTCCTGTCGTCCTTGGCCCTTGCTGAGGTAAGGTGCTACCCCTCTACAGCCTGTGGTTGCAGTTTAGTATCTTACCCAGGACAATATTCTTATATTCTTAATAGTTGTCAGGGATATAGCTTGGGCAGTCCTCTTGAGGATAAGGATAACATTTTAAAGTGTTAGCTATGCCAGCGGATGGTCAGGTTAATATATATATATATATATATATATATAAAATCATAGATTTTAAGAAAGCAAGTCAAGTCAATTTTATTTGTATAGCCCAATATCACAAATTACAAATTACAAAGCAGGCCGTGTATCAGTTAAAACTCTTTCATTTTTAGCTTTACTCTAAAGCTAAATGTTGTTCATCTTTTCGTACAAAACATTTTACAATATGGATTATAGAGAGTTGATACAATTCAATAATGTATCAATAATGCTTAAGTAACACATAAATGACTGTGTTTTAGTGTCTGTTATGTGATTTGTTAGTTTTGTTTTTGTTTTTTAATGCTGTTAGTTTTAAGTTGCAACTGATAGGCCTAATCTATTTAATGATATCTTCATACATTTTTCTTTAGGTATAAGTCAGTCATCTCAGGGGATGAGTGGCAATGAACCAAAGCCTGGCCAGGCTGGCCCATTATCTGCCGCATCTGCAGAAGAAGAAGCCACACCAATGCTCAAATGTGCAATGCTGGATGGGAAATACTTCCAAATAGTGAAGCAGATCCCAAAAGGAAAGATAGAGGCCGAGTGTCAGCTGTGCACTAACAAAAAGGTCATAATATGTGGCTCTCTGGCAGTGACATCAAATTTTAAAACCCACTTGAAATGAAGGTATCCTGACAAAATAAATTTGAAGACCACAAAAAAGATTTTGCAAGTGGGAAAAGCAAAAAACACACAGGACCTCACACAAACAAAGTACTCTCTTTGAACGTGGTCCAGTGACACCAAATAAAATTGACTCTCTTGTCACATCCTTTGTCACTAAAGGAATGTACCTGTTCGCCACTGCTGAGCATGAAGAATTTATAGCCTTGGTACAGGGACTTTGCCAAGGTGCTAAAGTTATGTCCAGGGGGATACTAGGGAGAAGAATTGATGAAGACTTTGATAAAAAAAAGAAAAACAAAAAAATAAACAGCAAATTTGAAGGACACTTAAGTGCATACAACATGTTTGCACCACTGCGGATATCTGTTAACTAAAAAAACAAGTTATATGGGAGTCACTGTACGTTTCATACAAACAGACATGCTAGAACGTGAGTTGTCTGCTCTTGCTTGCAGACATTTTCCCAGTCCACATGCCTACAGTTGTACTGCAGAACTACTGGAGGAAATCCATTCAGAATATCACCTCACAACTGACTCTATTGTGGCTACCGTAACTGACAATGCATCAGACTTCTCAAAAACATTGAGAGTTTTATATCACAGTCATTTCAGAGGAACAGAATGAGACAGATGAGCAGAAACGGGATCTTTTATTTGTAATAATAGATCCAGAGGGAAAAGTGTCTGAGTGTGCTATCATTCTACCACCTCATATCAGGTGTTCCACTCACACACTGAGTTTGGTTTCAACCACTGATGCCAAAAGTACAACTAAAGACAATTCAACTCTCTCCAGGCTGAATCATTTATCCATGGCAAAGTGTTCAGCCCTATGGAATGCCTCTAGCAGACGAAAATGTGCAGAAATACTCAATTACTTAACAAACCAGCAACTGAAGACACCCTGCATTTGTAGGTGGAATTCTCTTTATGACTGAGTCAGCTGACAATTCTTTGGGAGAAGCTTCCTGAGATCATGGCCTGCCTTGCAACTCCCACCGTTCAAAGGGGGTAGAGCTTGATTTCCTTGAGGAATACTGCACAGTCCTCAAGCCCATTGCCATTGCAATTGACCACCTTCAAGGTCAGACCTCATGCTACTGTGGTAAGCTCATACCTACCCTCTTTCCTATTCAGGCTAAACTACAGGTGATAGTGTTTTTATTTTTTTTAAAATAGTTTTTGTTTGATTTTCTATAGTTTTTGATGGTGTTTAGCTATCTTTTTTTAGCTGGCAGCATGCTGTCCTTTTTCTTTTTAGCTAAAGCTAGCTCACAAATGTCAGCTAGCTATGTTAGGTAGCGCAATATTTGCTTTCACTAGTTAAGTATAACTTCTAGATGTAGCTAGTGCACTTTTTTTCTTACACTAGCCATGACTCATACATGTATAATTTAAGACATTGCTTTGGCCTGAAAAGAGATGAAAAACATGGTTGAGCCCTTACAATAGAACGTAAGCAACCACGATCAGACAATTAATGAGCTGGAACATGCATGTACAAACCACAACAACCAACTAACAGGATTGGAGTCAACCCAAGTGAAAGTGTTGACGGACAGCTTTGGAGTTTGGAGGGATAATATATAACTTGGGGACAAGTCAAGTCAAGTCAAGTTTACTTATATAGCATATTTAAAGCAACCACGGTTGAACCAAAGTTCTGCACAAGCTGAAAATACAATATAAAATAAGTGACACATATGAATATAAAATATATATGTAAAGGGTGTGCTGGAAAATTTGGAGCGCCCTCGTCTGACTGACTTCATCGCTCAATTTCTGAAGGACCTCCTCAACCTAGACAAGGTGCTACTTCTCAACAGAGCTCATCTTTCCAGACTACATCCCCTCCCTCTCAAGGAAGTGGGCTTCATTTGGGGGAGTGAAACATCAGCTGCATGCATGCCCTGGCATCAATTTTGGACTGCTGTTCCAAGCTACTCTGTGGATTACTGTGCCAAGCTGTGCTGCACACACCTCTGAGGACCCAAAGACTGCAATGGAATTTGTGAATGCAAGTATTAAAAAAGTAGTCGCTTCAGATGCTCTTGTGTAAAAGCAGACTGCTGACTTAAAAGGTGTCTCTGCAGCTACTACACTATCTCTATATCTACCTGGGATTGGCCCCTGGCAGTGCTGCTTTTGACACCTAAAAGTACTGAATTTACTGCTTGGAGATGTTTTAAATATTTTGATTTATACATCCAGTCTATGAGTCACTTAGATTAGCTCTACTGTGCCAATTTTGTTCATATATGATTGTTCCTTTTTGTCACTTTACCTCATCCAAATCTTACGATTGATTGCCTCTAATGCTTAGGAATCTTGGTTGGATTGGCTGGTAATGGTTTATATGCATATCTCCCGTTGGGGAGATACTTCGGCAAAGATGGGAAGAGGGGGGATTATTATTCATACTGATATGGTTCTGGTTGTTACAATGTTACAATTTCATTTAGCAGACACTTTTATCCAAAGCAACATACATCTAAGAGTTAATACAACACAAGCAAGGATCTAGTCAGGAGGTAACAATGTAAGTAAGTGCCAAAAAACTAGGTTCAGGTCCAGTAGGACATAGGTGTCAACAGGCAGTGCACAAAGGCGATGCATAAGGCAATTTTCCATAGGAAGAACTACACGAACTCCCAGGCTGGCGTGAACTACAAGTGGAACTACCCCGTAGTCGGCCTTCTCGAGTGTTGTTTCCATAGCGATGTAGAAACCACCGGGCTCATGAGTTGACGTCAACATTTTGCGACAGCTTTCACCATGACGTAATTATACAGGTGGCGAGAAATGTCAAGGTAAATCCCCTCGTTTCTTCTCAAGGACTCGAACCCACGCTGAACCTTGTCGGTGGTGTAGTAAGCCAACAAAGCCTGCACCTCCTCGTCTGTCAATTTTTCGGCTGATTTCTCCATTTCGCTTGATCGAAATTCTCTAGTGTTAGTGCCTGCTACCACACAGGTTGGTTGCTGGCTTATAAAAAATGGCACTTGTTGAACACCGAAGTAGTAGGCTGGTTGCTTCCGATGTTGAACCAATCAGTGTCAAGCCTCACCCAGCAGGTTTTCAGGGCCACTCAGAAGTACCTACCCCAGATCAGGGACTACAGACGTTCCCGTAAAAGTCCCAGTAAGAGTTCCGGTCAGGGGTAGTTCCTCTAGCGGAAACACGAGCAAAGCTGCCAGCCCCCTAAAAGGTTTGGGTAGTTCCGTTGGTGGAATATGACCTATAGACAGCATAGAAGGGATTTTTTGTTTTAAATACCATCAGGTGTGGAGGGGTTCATGAAAGAGCTGGGTCTTTAGCTTCTTCTTAACCCTCGTGCTATTCCAGCATTCTTTATACTGCCCTTGTCTTAAGGGTCATTTATGACCCGCCTTCATTAAACCTCTAATGTAAAGGATCTTAATTGAATTTTAAACCCCAAATCTATTTTGCATGAAGAAACAACCATTAATCACAAACTTTTTGACTATCTGGGGTTTCCCTCTTCACAGTGCAGAAAGACCGCATTTAATCAGTGGATACCGCTCGCTGTGCGGGGGAGCACTGATGGAGATGGGGACTCAGTGGATCAAATGGAATTTGGTAACTTGTTCCACCACCGGCGAACTACAGAAAAGAAGAGTCTGACTAGTGACTTAGGGCCTTATTGTGGCGGGAGTGCCAGGTGTCTTTCATTGGCAGAGCGTCGTGAGCGGGACTGAGTGTAGACCTGAATGAGGGAGTTCAGGTAGGCAAGAGCCATTTTAGTTGCTGTTTTGTAAGTGAGCATCAAGGTTTTGGATTTGATGCGGGCAGCTATTGAGAGCCAGTGGAGTGACCTGTGCCGTTTTGGGTTGGTTGAAGACCAGACGTGCTGCCACATTCTGGATCATTTGCAGATGTTTGAAAGTGCATGCAGGGAGACCTGCCAGTAAGGAATTGCAGTAGCCAATGCATGATATTACAAAAGTCTGTACCAGGAGTTGTGAGGGTCTAATTTTCCTGATGTTGCAAAGGGTATATTGGCATGACCAAGCAATCGAGGCCACGTGGACCTTAAAGGTTAGTTGCCCATCAATCATGCTACCCAGGTTTCAGGCAGACTTTGTGGGCATGATTTGGGTTTATCCAAGCTGGATATTGATTTGTTGTTTTAAGGACGACCTGGCTGGGATGACAAGGAGCTCAGTCTTAGATAGATTAAGCTGAAGGTGGCATTATTTCATCCATGCAAAGATATCAGCAAGGAATGACGATATCCGTGCCGAGACTGTGAGGTCATCTGGTGGGAATGATAGGATGAACTGGGTATTGTCAGAATAGCAATGGTATGAGAAACCATGGGAGTGGATGATTGCACCAAGTGAGGTGGTGTATATTGAGAAGTAAAGGGAACCAAGCACTGACCCTTGAGGCACCCCTGTGGATAAGCCGTGTGATTTGGACACTTCTTCCCTCCAAGATACCCTAAAAGAGCTCCCCGACAGGTACGACATGAACCAGCAGAGGGCAGATCCTGAGATGCCAAGCTCAGCGAGTGTGGAGAGGAGGATTTGGTGGTTAGCAAGGCAGCTGACAGATCTAGCAGCAATAATGCTGAGGGCTGACCAGCAGCTCTAGCCAAACACAGTAATTCTATTACTGACAGGAGTGCAGTCTCGTTAAAGTGACCCCGCTTAAAGCCAGACTGATTCGGATGGTACAAATTGTTCTCAGAAAGGAATTCTGAGAATTGGTTAAAGACCGTGCACTCAAGTATTTTTGATAGAAATTGTAGCAGACTGAGGTGCTGGGAGGTGAAAGGGTAGCGGACGAGGCGCTGGGAGGCCCATAGTGGGGGGCTATGAAGGCCATGGCACTGGCTGGTTGATAGCTTAACTGAACAGGTGGAACTGGTGGTGGTTGATATGTTAGCATTGGAGAAAGCTGATATGTAAGCTTGATTGGGGTACTATAATTGGGCTGATAAATGGCTGACTGACTGTCATTGGAGTGGGCTGATATCCTACTTGTGGTGCTACACTTGGAGCTTTAGTTGGTACACTGGCTGAACAGCATTTGGGTTAACTAGCTGAGATCCTGGCTGTGGCAATGTAATATTAGCTTGGTAAAGTGTAGACTGCATTATCCCTGAGGGAGCTTGATAGTACATTGGTGGAGCAGGTGCAGTTTGGGTATACAGTACTGAGGATCCAGGTAGTGAGAACAAAGACGTAGAGAGAGGAGTCGTTACTGTGGACAACCGGTGCACTGAGTTTACAGAAGCAACAGATGGAGGCCAGTAGGTGGACTGATGAGGTACAAAGGTGTCTGGCTGGGTTGCTGAATAGCTAAGAGCTCCAAGTGCTGGAAGAGATGTTGGTTGTACCAAACCAGAGGTAGCAGACTGTTGCATCGTGGTAGCAGCTGCCATTGGTCTAGATAAGATGGTTGGAGGTAAGGCTTGTGTCAGTGTGTAGTAAGCTGATGTCACACCACAATGTGCAGTGGGCTGTGAGGCTGTCATGTGACCAACAGCATAGTTCACCGGTGGCTGTGACATATACCGCTATAGCCACTACACAAGCCTTCCACAGGTTGTGTGGTGGCTGTACTCATAAATGGACGGTCATGGAACGGTACAGAGTATGTTGATGTTATTGATCCGCTTACAACAGAGTTGCCATCTGAATGAACTTCAAGGTCTGATTCTTCACCACTACTGTGATCATGTCCTCCTGCTGAGGGGTTGGATAGATGTGAGCCTTAAAATATCATTGAATTGGAGGACAAAGTTGTCTGGCTGAATTAAGCACTCCTTACTACTCCCTAGGTCAGGGGTGCCCACTACGTCGATCGCGATCGACCAGTAGATCGCGAAGGCAGTGCTGGTAGATCTCCATGACATTCGAAAAAACGTTTTTTTTTCCAAGACATTAGCCTATCATCTGTCCTCCGTTTGGTATTTGCCTTTTGATTGACGTAAAGGACGGCCAGTCTGCTGTTGCCTAAAACCAAAGACTCTAGAGCGGAACCTAAAACTTTGTTACATTAGGTTACCATAACAACCAGAGCCCTTCTCTAACGTACCTTGAAGTTCACATGCCCACAACGTGAGCTAACGCAGAACTGCATCGAGCAAGCTAGTTCAACTCTCTAAAAAAAACTCTACACAAAAGTGAAACAAAACAAAAATGAGTGGGGGAGCCGGACCTAGCAAGAAACAAAAAAACGTACTATAGCGAACTGCCGTGGCCGGGAAGCGAAATTGTATCGCCCACACCGCAGGAGACATCGCTAACCGCTCGACTAAAGGGTCAGACCCGCCAGCCAGTGGCCAGCGTGTCATTTTACAGTACCATTTCCATGTGGAATGGGAGGAGGACTTATTTTCATTATGTCTTATTCCAAATGCGTTTGTCTCATCTGTCAGTCTAGCATTGTTATCCCAAAAAAAGGAAATGTGGAGAGGCACTTTCGAACTGTTCATAAAAACTATGACAATGACTTCCCTCCGAAAAGCGAGCTGAGAAAGAGAAAGGTGAGGGAACTAAAATCCCAGTTAATCGTGCAGCAGTCACTTTTCACGCAGCCGCATTCAAAGGCAAAGGCAGCCACCGAAGCATCTTTACGGGTGAGTCACTCCATCATTAAGCATAAGAAAGCCTTCCAAGGTGGAGAGATGATGAAAGAGGCCTTCCTTGAGGCAGCAGATTCGTTGTTTCGGGACTTTAAAAACAAATCAGAAATAATATCTTCAATCAAAGCTCTCCAGTTATCAAGAAATTCTGTCACAAGGCGCTGTGAAGGGATGGGCGATGATTTGACACAGCAGCTTTGGAGGGACATCGTGGACTGCAAGTGTTTCTCACTACAATTGGACAAGTCTACGGACATAAGTGATACGGCCCAATTGTGCATTTTCATTCGCATGGTGTTTCAAGATATGACCGCCAAAGAGGAGCTGTTAACAATACTACCCATGAAGGAACACATGCGGGGAGAGGACATTTTTCAGATCTTCAAAAACTTTGTGGATAAAATCCAGCTCCCAGTGTGTAAACTGGTGTCAGTCACCACGGACGGTGCGGTGCGCCTGCTATGGTGGGCCGCTCGAATGGATTTATTCCCAAGTGCAGGGAGGACGATGCTTTCCCGGACTTCCTTAATTACCATTGCATAATACACCAACAAGCATTGTGCGCAAAAATGCTAGACATGAAAGAGATCATGGATGTGGCAACCAAAATCGCCTGTTCTATTCGAGCGAGGTCTCTTCAAAGACGGTTGTTTCGTACACATTTGGAAGAGGCCGACTGTAACTACTCTGACCTCTTGCTACACACTGACGTGAGATGGCTTAGCAGAGGGAGATTCTTGCAGAGATTTCGAGAGCTCTGTCCGGAGATTAAGGAGTTTCTCCTTATCACTAAACATGCGGAACACAAACAACTTAATGACAATCAGTTGCTGCTAGACTTGGCGTTTTTAACTGATTTAACCAACATGTTGAACAAGCTTAATTTAGAGCTGCAAGGAAAAGACAAAAGCGTGGTAAACATGATCAGCTCAGTTAACGCTTTCAAACGGAAAATGCAACTTCTGTCCTCAAAGTTGCAGCGCCGTGATTTGGGAAACTTCCGAAACCTCGCAGCAGGGCTGGAGAAGCAAGGGGGAGGGCGTGTGCGCAACTTGACAGTGCACGCTACACAGAGCAGATTGAAATGTCCGGTCAGTCTTTGACAAACGGTTTCAAGACTTTGCTTTGCTTGAGCCAATCGCTACATTTATGTGCTACCCATTTGGGGAAGATACAGAGGTGGATTCCCTCGCCTAAACAATGGCATCACTGTTTCACCTGAACTCGTCTGCAGTGGAGGATGAGATGCTGACAGTACAGGCTGACATTCAGCTTAAGCCCAGGGCACATGGAGAGTTTTGGAACTTACTTACAGAGGACAAGTACCCAAACATGAGGAAATGTGCAACCTCCTTGACGGCATTATTCGGCTCTACTTATTTGGGTGAGTCAGCCTTTTCTCACATAAAGATTATCAAGTCCAAATACCGTTCCACCATGACAGATGATCATTTGGAGACCTGCTTGAGGCTGGCTACCAACAGCTACTGTCCGAACTATGTAACCCTGTCTGACTCCCTCCAGTGCAGGTCATCATCAGAGTAGAGAGATAGAGATCACAAATCTATTTAACACAGCTGTAAAGGTTCATGCAGTGATGCAATTTCAACATAGTGTAGTAGCAAGTGCTTGGTATGATTATTAAGGTTCAATATAAATGCAAATCCATTGTAATACTGTATATGTAACACAACATGTATACAAATACACACACTGTATATAAATGGTCATATACTATATGTAAAACATGTAATGGGTATTTTTATTATTATTATTTTTAATATGAGTAGATCATTTTGACCTGGTCATTTTAAAAGTAGCTCACGAGTCAAAAAATTGTGGGCACCCCTGCCCTAGGTAATGTGGCTGTTGCTTGGATAACTGAGGTGAGAGCATGAACACAGGGTGTGGCTGGTCACCATGTGTAGCAGACTTGGCATGCATACTTGGTGACTGCAGTGCTATAGCGTTGGCACTCGGGAGTGCGATCTGTGCTCCCTGCTGTTCTAGAGAAGCAGTGGAGGACAACAACTGAGCAGGTAAGGTCACTTGACAATCCAGCAGGTGTGCTGGGAGATGCCTATTTCTTCCCTGTGCTGTTGGGATGCTGTCAGTAGATGCTGCTGCTCTCCGCTCTTCCAAGCTATCACTATGGATGAATATACCCGGTTTGAAGAACCAATATTGTAAATAAACTTGTTAAACTGGGTGTGAGCACCTAGTGTTATAGCTGGATATCCATGCACAATGGGACTCTGATTAAGGAGTGGACACGGAGCAGATAATAGTTTGCAAACTTTATCTAGGCACTTGGAGAGAGGTATAAAGTATATTGGTGTATATTGTATCTGAAAATATAAACAGAAATAAATAACCATGTATGGTTTCAAATAGGCATATGGTTTTATAACTAATTAATTCCTTAATATACTCCACAAGCATATTAATAGAGCTGACGATATCACACTTTTGGGAAATAAGGCTTGATGATAATCACAGTGTCTTTCCTTTAAATGCAGCACTGCAATATACATGAAACATCAGTCACATAAAGTTAGCTGCATTCCACCTCATCCACCTAACTACATTTCCAGCTTGTATGCTAGCTTAACGAGCCATTAAGGGCAGAAACATTAACTTGCTGAAAACATATCATAAAATTATCTCTAATCGTGTTGATATCTCTAACGTATAATAACAAGAATGATATGGCCAACTTAGCATAAACAACTGAAAAGATATACTTAACATTCGTCACGGATGCACATAGAATGTCCTCACTCCTTTACTGCTTGCAGCAATTAACAGCAGACAATCGCTCAATTACCATGTGGCACTACGATAATTCCACAGTCAGCGGCTCCACCTACTGGCCACACAGATAGCAACGCATTATACTCCTGAGGGAATTATGTACAAGTTACTAAAACTCAGCACATCACCCTTATTCTTGAATATCGATACCATACTACCAGTACACTTCTTCTCCACTCCTTAGGCATCCTCTAACTTTCCAAGATTGTGTCAAACAATCTTGTTAAAAACCAAATACCAATTACAAATTGCCAAATAGTACACACAGTAGATCATGTGGGCCTCACACTTCTTTTGCTTGAATTTAATTGAGTTGTCTCACGTTTTACATCACCCACTATGAAATCACACTAACTAATCAAAGCCTTTGTCCACCATGCACGTACAACCAGATTGAGGAGCATCTCTGGCAGCAGCCTGCAGAATGGGCGGGGTTCAATGTCAAACGTTTAATCCCACCCACCGACCCACCAACCTCTAACCCTAACCCCAACCTTGATTAACTCCACCCAAACCCAAGTCCAAACCAATGAAATCGATGCTTAATCTCACCAAAACTGACGGTTAGCCCTGTCCAAATTGGACAGTTAAAGCAATCAAATTAAATGGTAGGTGGGGTTCAACGTTCATCGTTGAACACCGCCCCGATCTGCACGCTGCAGCCAGGTTTACTTGACCAAATCAGTGTGAATAGTGTGACTGTTGTTCACGCGCGCTTTATAAAAATGTTTTGTCCATGTCACCTCCCGGGGCTCCATATTTCTTGCTGCCACAGGGTCAAGTCAAGTCAAGTTAAATTTATTTGTATAGCCCAATATCACAAATTACAAATGTGCATCATGGGGCTTTACAGCAACACAACATCCTGTCCTTAGACCCTCTCATCGGACAAGGAACAACTCCCTAAAAAAAAAAAAACTTTAATGGAGAAAAAAAACTGTGAGGCTATCGGAAGTGCATGTGCCCAGAGGCGTGAGGGAGCTGGTATGCTGAAGTGCGGGAACGCGCTTCCTGAAGGAGGGGGGTAATGTAATGATCACAGATAAGTAGACTCACTAGCCGGTTGGCTAACGGGTGGGACCCTTTAGTTGACCAGTTAATGCGGGCGACCCAGGTTTGCTTCCCGGCTGCCCCTGAATTCACTACACACGCATAGAACAACATGGCACATGCATAGAACAAATATGATTTCCTGTACAGATCGGGCAGTTACAACAATGATGGCCCACCTCCATGTTTGTTTTGCTCTGAAGTCACATTTGATCATGTGAGTTCCTGTGAGATCCCCTGTAATCGCCACTCTGAAATCATTCAGGATAAACGCCAAGTGTGTGGTGTGGAAATTGCAGGCAAGTAGAGATGGGCAATTTCTCTCATTGACTACACAAACGAGTGTATCATTTATTCTTCCATACAAAAACACCATCACCAACAACATGGTGTTGCTCCAACCATCCTCTTCCTAGCTCCACCCTGTCAACCCGGAAACCCTTTCTTAAAGGGCCTGTGTCTACCTAACCCAGAACACCATCCAATTATGGTGAACTCTGCCCATATAGTCCGCTACATACGTCCCCCCAAAATTCACCATAATAAAAAAGTAAACGTGGAGGAGCGCGGATGGCTCGGCCGCAACAGCTTCACCGAACAGGTGCAGAGGCCAGGATGCCTACAGGAGGGGCGTTAAGGACCCTGCAGCAGCGTGGGGGTAGGGCATGGGATTGAGGAACCTTAGGGGCCTTGTTGGGGGGTTGGGGCAGGGTAGGAGGGTGCCCCCGCCATGGGGGCTGGGCAAGTCCAACAGGTCGGTCCAAGTCCAGATGAGCCGGTTTGAGGCGATCCACGGAAATGTGCTAGCACTATGCGCCAAAGCTAGCACTATACATGGTGAGGGTGTTCTAATTGTTGCCACTTATATGAAATTGGGAACTGTGTTCCACTTTCAACTCAAGTTCGATGTGAACAGATTCAATTGTCAAGCGTGGACAAAGAACTCACTTACTGCGGAAGCTTAACTCCTTTAATGTCTGTAACACCATCTCATGTACTATTTTCAACCAGTCAGTTATTGAAAGTCTTGTAACTTTTTTCCTCTATTTGTTGGTTTAATGGGTTGTCTGTGAAGGACAGGAATAAACAGTATCTTTAAGGTCTGCTCCAAAATAATCGGAGTCCAGCAGAGAGACTTGTGCTCCCTCTGGGAGAAACGTGTGGCCCAGAAAGCAAAAGGAATTATTAGCCAATCTGACCACGTCCTGTCCAGTGAATTCACTGTAATGCCCTCAGGCCAGAACTATAAAGTGCCCCCTAGGAAAACAAATTACTATTCTAAGTCCTTCATTCCTTTTGCTATCAGGCTGTTAAATGCTGAGAGTAGTCATTTTAAATAAATGCTTTATATTGTTTTAAACCACAATAGTTGGTTTATACCTTGTCTGTTTTTCACATGGCTTGTGGGCCTGTATGTTCACTGACTGTTGTATTGGAATGCAACGTGCAATGCATCTTAGGATGCTTCATTTATTTATTTATTATTTTAATTTATGTGAATTTTTTAGCCTTCGCCTGGTCCTCATGTGAGTCTGCATGCAAGGCCAGATGAGGGTGACACTGCATCTCTTGCCCACGTACTGATCTGTCTATTGTCTCTGACATACTGATGATTGCCACTTGTCTGTGAGTTTGTGTAAGGTTTGGGTAGATTATAAAATTGAATTGCCCTTCTGGGATAAATAAAGTTGTCTGAATCTGAATCAAATTGTGCAATTTATTCATCTAGATTAAACTGGCATCATACAAATCCTCATCCTAAAAAAATAAGTAATAGCACGCAAGTGATAGAAACATCATAAAATGATTCGGCAAAACAATTTATTGTAATCTGCTCTTGTTTCTGACTGACAATTTATTTAAATAAAACCTGCTTCAAATTTTCCAGTTGATTCTGCATTTCCCACACAAAGACATCAGTTTATCATTGTTAGGAACGCTCTAGATTGTGCTCTCTTACTTCCATCACTAGATCAGCAGTATGCCCACAGCACATCACATGCTACTTTTTAAAGGGGAAGTAAAACAGGAGATTTTATTTGTTCATTCAACACCACCTCCATCCTCACCCTTTGATAATATATTCCTCCCCAATTCCAAATGCACCGCAGGTGTGCCATGCACCTTTGTCACAAAAATACCAAAAGAGTGCTTGCCACACCCCTAGCGTAGTGCACTTTATAAGAATTTGACTGTTTCTCACCGGGCACTATGATACATGGAAATATGGTCCATATATAGTGTCAGATGCAAATAGTAACTGTTGTGTGATTTTGTTGTGAACAGAACGACACCGGATCATTGTCTTAACTAGGTAATTGGAAACAGTGACTGCACATCTTAAATTGAGTAGCTAACATTTAATATAATTATCCATATCATATCTTAATTGGATGCTTAAAGCTGCTGTATAACTTTGGAGAGGTGGGCAATTTTGAAAGAACACACCCAAAATATCCACCCCCCCCCCCCGAGTACTCCTTCCTTCCCAAAACCCTGCCTTACAAACCAGGTTTGTGCACTGAGTTTGCCCATTATAACTGCCATAACTTGTATTGTCGTTGATAATCTACACATGTGAAAAATGTTTTTTTCAGTGACTAATAGTGTCGATGTGTATGTGTGCGCATCTGTATTTGAGTGTCTTTTTGTTATTTATCTGTATCTGCCAATGTCTGTGTATAGACATCTCTCTATTTCTCTTTATATATTTAGGTTTATGACATTCCAAGTGGGGTGGCACGGTGGCCCACTGGTAAGCGTGGTCGCCTCACAGCAAGAAGGTCTTGGGTTCGAGCAACATGCTAGTCCAACCTTGGGGTTCGTCCCAGGTTGTCCTCTGTGTGGAGTTTACATGTTCTCCCTGTCTGTGTGGGTTTCCCCCGGGTGCTCCGGTTTCCTCCCACAGTCCAAATACATGTAGGTCAAGTGAATCGGCTATACTAAATTGTCCCTAGGTGTGTGTGTCGGCCCTGTGATGGACTGGTGGCCTGTACAGGGTGTCTCCCCGCCTGCTGCCCAATGACTGCTGGGATAGGCTCCAGCATCCCGTGATCCCGGTTGGGATAAGTGGCTTGGATCATGGATGGATGGATGAACATTCCAAGCAGTTAGTTTATTCCAGTGTTTTGTTCTTGAAGATGGAGCTGCTGAAGTAGTTCTCTTAATATAAGCCCCGCTACCTTGGGAGGAATGAAGCTGTCTTTTAGCCTGTGTCTCCATGCCTGTCTGATCCCATCAGGCCACAGCACGTCTGCTGAGCTGATCAACACTGTAGCCCAGCAGATGTTGAGCTGATAGCTGTTCATAATGGAGAAAATGAACATTAAATCGCCTTATAATGAGAAATTAGATTGGCTTCCATCCAAGAGGCCTACACAGTCCACTATGTGTGTGTCTGCGTGCGCGCGCATGTGTGTGTGTGTGTGTGTGTGTGTGTGTGCATGCGTGAATGCGTGTGTTTCTACAAAGAGGCACTTGAAGTTTAAATTTACATGGTTTCCCTTGATGATAGCAAAGCAGTTCTATTCATAGTGGAATCTTATAATGAGGCCAGTAGCCCCTGGTATCCAATCTAGATAGAGAAAACTAGCCCTCTCCCATTATATGAACTTTATGACATTGTCTGGTCAGTCTTAGCCAGAAGGATGGTGTCAGTCAATGTCCAGTCCTTGATCACGTCCTTTATTATCTTTCCATGTAGTTCCATTACTGATCAGGACACCTGTTTTTTCTCATGGCCTATCTGTAGTCAAAGCCAGAGGGCTAAAACTGTCCTCTCGTCTGTTGTTATAACTTGACTTGCACTCTTCTGCACCACAATCCCCATATGGAGCAGGAGCAGCTGTGAGCTGTGGACAGAAGAACCTCCACCTCCAGCCCACTAAACTGGAACAGTAATTCACAGCCCCAGCTCCTGCCATTACCACCACAGCCATTTTTCTACAATAAGAAGGCACTGCAATTTTAATCAAATATATACACTCACCGGCCACTTTATTAGGCACACCTGTCCAACTGCTCGTTAACGCAAATTTCTAATCAGCCAATCACATGGCAGCAACTCAATGCATTTAGGCATGTAGACATGGTCAAGACGATCTGCTGCAGTTCAAACCGAGCATCAGAATGGGGAAGAAAGGTGATTTAAGTGACTTTGAACGTGGCATGGTTGTTGGTGCCAGACGGGCTGGTCTGAGTATTTCAGAAACTGCTGATCTACTGGGATTTTCACGCACAACCATCTCTAGGGTTTACAGAGAATGGTCCGAAAAAGAGAAAATATCCAGTGAGCGGCAGTTCTGTGGGCGAAAATGCCTTGTTGATTCCAGAGGTCAGAGGAGAATGGCCAGACTGGTTCAAGCTGATAGAAAGGCAACAGTAACTCAAATAACCACTCATTACAACCGAGGTATGCAGAAGAGCATCTCTGAACGCACAACACGTCGAACCTTGAGGCAGATGGGCTACAGCAGCAGAAGACCACACCGGGTGCCACTCCTGTCAGCTAAGAACAGGAAATTGAGGCTACAATTCACACAGGCACACCAAAATTGGACAATAGAAGATTGGAAAAACGTTGCCTGGTCTGATGAGTCTCCATTTCTGCTGCGACATTCGGATGGTAGGGTCAGAATTTGGCGTCAACCACATGAAAGCATGGATCCATCCTGCCTTGTATCAACGGTTCAGGCTGGTGGTGGTGGTGTAATGGTGTGGGGGATATTTTCTTGGCACACTTTGGGCCCCTTAGTACCAATTGAGCATCGTGTCAACGCCACAGCCTACCTGAGTATTGTTGCTGACCATGTCCATCCCTTTATGACCACAGTGTTCCCATCTTCTGATGGCTACTTCCAGCAGGATAGCGCGCCATGTCATAAAGCTCGAATCATCTCAGACTGGTTTCTTGAACATGACAATGAGTTCACTGTACTCAAATGGCCTCCACAGTCACCAGATCTCAATCCAATAGAGCACCTTTGGGATGTGGTGGACCGGGAGATTCGCATCATGGATGTGCAGCCGACAAATCTGCAGCAACTGCGTGATGCTATCATGTCAATATGGACCAAACTCTCTGAGGAATGTTTCCAGTACTTTGTTGAATCTATGCCACGAAGGATTAAGGCAGTTCTGAAGGCAAAAGGGGGTCCAACCCGGTACTAGCAAGGTGTACCTAATAAAGTGGCCAGTGAGTGTATATACATATATATATATATATATGTGTGTGTGTGTGTGTGTGTGTATGACTCATGCACATATTAAAGATTAAACGTACTTTAATTATTTTATCTCTTCTCTGTAGGGTCTTAACTAACTCATTATTGTTTTTTTTTTGTTTTTTTTAATATTGTAATGACTTATTACAGAGTAGGGTCGTACTGTCCCTAAATAGAAGTTGCATGAGGTTAAATAAGGTGTATTTACCTAAAAAGTTACAAGCAACTCAAAAAAGAAGAAAATTGCATGATACATCAAAGGGACTTCCAGAGGGCTGAGCATTTCGTTACTCATGTCTATGTTTTACTTGAAAATTTTAACAGTTCTTATAACTTCTTTGTTTTCATTTTCAAGTCTATCTGAACACATCTTAACTTTGGAGTCCTACTATTGAATGTGTTTCTTTGTTCCTCTTCACAGTAACAGGAATATGAAACAGCAACACCCAATCACATCTGGGTGGTTGTTAAATGGGTAGCATGTGGTTGTTGGTATAGGAGCTGTAACTTTAACAGCTAATGTTAAGGCTACAAACCCTACAGAATCAGCATGAATACATACATATTTTTTGTGACATAACATGCATCATCTACTCTCCGATGACAAAACCCTCATTAAGTCACCTCAAGTTTGGCAAGCAGGCCACACTCTCCCATGGTGCCATGCCAGAATAGACCTGGCACTGACGTCATCTCAGCCAGGCATGGAACAGCTCCCATCAACAACTGTCCCAACTACTCAGTTAATTAGTCTAAACCAGGGGACAGATGGGTTTTTAATGAAACTGTATTGGATTAGACTTAAGTAGAACCCAAATATGCATGATAAAGTGATTTACCGCATCTTTGTCAGAAGTCCATCCATAGAAATGCTTTCAGGTTTCCTCTGTTAAATAAAGCATTTTAATTTCATAAGTGCTTGTTTACTGCAGGGGCTTTAAGGTAATTCTGATGTTGGGTTACAAACTGTGCCTTTCTTTTTCTCTCCCTCTCTTTACTGCTATGCTGTTACCTGTTGTGGTCCATCATGGGCCTTTGTCTTAATGGCAGCAGTGTGTTAAGTTTAATGTGATTGTTCTGTCAGAACAGGCTGATCAGACCACAGATAAACAGTAAATAAAAAAGGATGTACGATCAAGTTATCTTATTCCACCTGACAAATAGTCAATTCAAAGAAACAGGCCTACAACACTTCCACTAGCAAATAGTAAGATAGAAATTTAGTTTCAGTTTATCAATTCAATTCAATTCAAAACTTTATTGCAGACTCAGGGTCCATAACAAAGGCAAAAAGGTAAAAGACAAACCCTAGACAATACACAGAGTAAACACAATAAAATAACATAAATGGAACAAGTCAGTGTGTTATAAGAAGGCAGCGATACCATTGATCCCACTGCCGGGATTGGTAGCGTGTGGCACTGAATCTTATATTAGTTAAACTGTTGATGATTACATTATCAGAGTCACTGAGCCAGCAAATAAATTTATACATGAGCTTTCTTAGAAGCGCCTGAAAGGTACTGACTCCTGCAGCCACAAACATTTCACTTCCACTACACCATCTAGGTCTTTTTAGTAGTATTCTCATAGCATCATTATAAGCTACTAGAAGCCTCCGTAAGCTTGCTTTTTTATAGTTTGACCACAGGTGTGCAGTATAGAGTGTTGTACAATATGCTCTGAAGAAAGACATCTTCACACTAACTGAACACATACCAAACTTGCATGACAGTGTTTGCTTGTGCATACATCATGCGGCATTGCCTATAAATATCATCGTCTGTCATTTGTTCAGTAATATAATGCCCAATATTTTTCACCTTATTACATACCACAAGATTATTATCAGACAATTTAAAATCAGGACATTTTAGATGATTGACCTCTTTGTTTCTGCGGATCATGACAACACTTTTACTAGAATTGTATTTGATATCATGCTCCACACCATACACAGAACATATATCAAGGAGCTGCTGGAGACCAGCGCTACAGGGACTAAGAATGACAAGGTCATCTCCTTACATAATATGGTTCACCAAGGTATTATCAGTCATGTACCCAGTGTTACAGGCTTTCAGCTGCTTGGACAAATCATCAATATATAAATTGTAGAGAACTGGAGACATAATTTCCCCTTGTCTGACACCATCGCTAACCCCAAATGGGGCTGAAACACTATTACCTCATTTCACTTGTATAGTCTGGTGGGTATACCAATAAACCAGAATTCTCACAATGTATTTAGGCACCCCTCTCGGACTGAATTTAACAAACAACGTCCTATGATTAACACAATCAAAAGCTTTAGAATCATCAATAAAACACATAAGAACCGATGAGCTTTGGCCTCTGTATTTGTTTACAATTTCCTTTAAGACATATATACATAAGTCAGTGCCATGTCTAGCTTTAAAACCAAACTGGTTATCTGTGGAGCTGATAAACTCATGCACTCTATCCAGCAGTATTCTTTCTAGGACTGTTGACAGTATGCTGGCTAGAGCTATAGGCCTGTAGTTATCTAGGCTGCATACTTTACCAGCTTTGTCCTTAATGACTGGCACTAACAGTACAGACAACATTGAGTCTGGTAACAAGCCATGGACCATGACCATAAAGCCAGTAAAACAGATAGCAAGGAGAGGAGCTATTCTCGGACTGGCATATTAAGGTGTTCAGCAGTAATATGATCTAAGCCACTTGCCTTGTTAACAGACAGCTTGTTAATAACTTGGTACACCTCATGTGACATGATCACCATTGAATTATCACTCTCAATATTGCCCACCTTATACAGATCACTGTGGACACAATTGAATAAGGTACTATAATGCTGTCGCCATAACTCAGCAATATTGTCTCTACCAGAGATACCATCAACAGTGCATGGTAGACATGTTTCATAGTTGTTGAGAGCTCTCACTTCTTTCCAAAAATTAGCAGGGTCATTTCTTAGCAGCTTCTTAGCCATGGAATCTGCCCTCATGGCTTGCTCATTTTTACAGATGAAGCAAATGGCGTACTTGTATCTTGCATTAGTGAGCTTCTTGTGTTCAAGCTCAGGCCCTTGTCTAGGTCTGCCTGCCATAGCCCATGATTTAAAGGCTTCACGTGCTTCTTCATGATAACCAGCTACTACATACTTGTTCCAACCAGGCCTGACGTTATGTGTCTTATTTTTATACTTATAGTAGGGCTTACTACCTTCATACAGACCACTAACAATATCATCATACATGCAGCAGAGATCTCTCCTATGCCTCATATCCTTACAATTAATGTCTCTGCACAAAACCGCATCTCTAAGCAGATGTATATTACCCAAGATTTCATCTGTACGGGCATGATAGGCTAAGATGTCCTCCTTTGTGAGAGTTGACCAGTCCAACCTTTCTAAATTATCACCATCTGCATTACTAGACAGCACAGGCAGATGTTCAACATTTATAGCCATAGCAAGAGGTATGTGATCAGTCGTTGCTGCCCCATACATAATACCAATACTCCCCAAAGAGTCATGTGCATCAGCAGGGCAAATACAGTGGTCCGCCATAACGTAGTGTGCCAGGCCTCACTTATGTATGTAAAAATATTTGTAGGCAACAAGACTTTGCTTGACAATATAAGATTACTATCTTGACAGAACTGAACCATGTGATTAGCAAATAACGAATTCCTGTCTGAGATATCAGCATTCAAATCCCCAATGACATACACACTGGAAGAAGTATTATCTTGAATAAAGGAATTGATGAATGCAAGCCTATTTAAATATTCATCCTCATTCTGCTGGCATTCATAGGGTGTATACACATTTAGGATAAAGAACTCCCTGTCATTGTGAGTAAACTATATTGCAATACACCAGTCAACACCAAGCCTAACCACATTTATCAATGAGTCAAGCTTCTTATTCCAAAGAATAGCCACACCTCCTGGTATCCTGCCTCTGACTATTCCCATGACAAGGTCAGCTGTAGACTCCACAGCCCCATGAAAGTTCTCATTGAAGGAGTTTAGTTTTTCCAGCTCTTGCATTGCTAAAAATGTCTCTTGCATACATAGTATGTCACAGTTCTCCAAAAGGTTTTCAACAACTATGCGACAAGCTTTATCCCCTGCGCTCTAGCCCAGACGCAGGCCACGACAGTTGTATGACAAAACCCGAATGTTCATTTAGCAAGACTAGTGAGTGATCATATCACCAGCACGGGTATTCATTCCCCCCCCCACAACAAAAGCAGTGTTTGACCCGATAACTCCACCCCTGCACGATTCATACTAGTGCCAGACAAGTGCCCCTTCAGGCCAGAGCTCCGGATTGTACATTTCTCCAACCTCATTGCATTCGGCAGATATTTTAAATCAGCCGAATTTACTGTGTACAGAGCCAATCCTTTGACAGATAACATCATGGCCAAGTTTATCTTTAAGATACCCAGATAATGTCAGCGTCAAGGTCTGGTGTGAACTTGGTGGCAAAAACACTCACCAGCGTTGTCTTTATCACCTCGATATTACTCCCAGTTCCGGTACCAATAACATTGCCGGAGTTCTTTTTCTGCCTGGGGTTAACAGTACGTGAGCTTGAGTGAATAGCAACTTTCGCGGGGTGACGTTTCACGACTTGACTTCACATTGAGGTGCCTGGCAGAGACGTTAATCCACCAGGACCCTCTCCTACCTCAGCTGCTGAAGCTCCGCCCTCTGCTCACAGACCCGGGGCTTCCACCGGTGCAGCCCCAGATGCCGTGCCGATCAAGCTGGCGGCTCAATCCATCATGCCCATGACAGTGGCCCCAACCACCACCACCAACATATCTGGACCATTGCCCCCAGTCAGGTCAGCGGAGCACTCCAGTGCACACACTCGGCGATTGATCTTCTCAGTGATAAACCGAAGATCTTTGCTCACATTAGCATGTATCTGCATTGCATGCCACATAGAGCTGACCTCCACGTACATGTAAGGGATTGAAAATAGCCTCAATGAAAAGTTTACGAAAAGTTTATCTTAAAAACTATACCTCCCCTATTTTTTAGATTTAGATCTAACTTAGATAAGTGATTGCAATGCAGTAAGGGTGTTTCTCCACCAAGTCAGTAGAGGGCGCTGTAGCGCTTCTGTGGATCCCTGGAGTCAAGCTAATCCCAGCTTCCTAACCAGCTCAGAATAAACTGGTTCGAGCTGGAGTGAACATGGACTCATGCGTTTCTCTTCTATGATCCACAGTTTATCTACCCAGCTCACCTCACCGGTCCACAGTACCCACTGTCTGTGGATCCTTGCTACCGCCCAGATTCCCCTAGGTCTAGGCCAGTAACAATTGGGGGCTCGTCCAGGATTCAGCGCCACCTAGAGGAGGACGTGGTTACTGCAACGACAAGATCCGGTGCCCAGAAGCTTCAGGGAAGGCTGCATTTGCGTCATCCAGAGAGCGACGGCCACAAGTGTCAAGTCAAGATGTCGACTGTACCGCTTCGGCGGACGCTGATCGTTCAGATACAGAAGAAACTCTCAGGTTTGAGTGACAATCAGCTGCAGGGTGTGGCAAATGCAATTGATTCTGGCACAGAGACTGCGGTTGAAGAGCTTAGTGACTCAGAGCTCTACGACCTGATTGTTGACTACATCAGGGGCAAGAAGCTTAAAGAAATGGAAGATGAGGGTATGACTCAACTCCTCGCCCTCACTGACCTGATTGATGAGATGCTGCTTGCCCAAGTCACAGACTCTGCTGGAGTGGGCAAATCCATACCTCCCATGACTGGGGGTGAATCGCCTTCACATCCCACCTCAACGGACAAAGACATTGCCACCCACTCAACTAGTACAGATGGAGACATTCACACTCACACCGCTACTATGGACAGAGACATTAACACCGACCCCTTCACGGAGAGCAGGGCCAGCTCCACGCCATCGGGAGAGCCTCCCACTCCAGATTCCAGCCGCTAAGCTGGCGGGGGGACTCCCCTGCGTTTACCCTCTGCTGTCACAGGTCAGCTGGTAAGATTGTCTGATGTAGCAACCCTGTTACCTCGCAGAGAGTTCAAGTTACATGGTGGTCAATTGTCTGATGCTGGTTCTGAGATTCCATATGGTAGTCTGAACAAACAGATTGATGAGGGGTTGCGAGACGGGTTTAGTGAGTCAGAGATCATCAGAACTGTACTTAAGATCACTAAACCTGGTGTGTTTAGAGAAATGTTAAGCAACAAGGATGATCTTACAGTAGAAGGGTTAAAGAGGTTTCTCCGTTCTCACATCAGAGACAAAAATGTTACTGAGCTTTATCAAGAGTTGAGCAATGCTAGACAGCATGACAAAGAGACCCCACAACAGTTTTTGTATAGAGTCATGAGTTCTCTTTGAGTCGCAACAACCTGCTGCAGGGTTTAGCTATGATGCAAAGCTAGTACAGGGAACATTCCTCCACACACTCTACCAAGGGTTCAATGAGAAGAACAGCCATGTCAGATGTGATTTAAAGCCTTTCCTCTCAAACATGCAGGTTAGTGATGACTTCCTTTTAGAGCAGATTACCAAAGCAACCAGTGAGGAGGAAGAGAGACTCAAACGTCAAGGTATACCAGCCAAAACCAGATCAGTGACTGCTAGTGCAGCTCAACACGATACTGAACAGACTAAACCTACGGCAGTTGACTCTGAATTACAGGCCCACCGTGCAGCTATTTCCGAGCTGACGGCACAAGTGTCCGCTTTGACTCAGCACATGGCTCAGATGGTGAAACCGGCTGAGAATGTGAGTCCTGGAGGCCCAACCCAAATGATGACTCGTTCCCAGCCACCAGTCACTGAATCCAAGGGTAGGTGCAATGACTGTGTCCAAAATGGCAACGTGAACTGTCCTCATTGCTTCATCTGCGGCCAGGCAGGACATCGGGCCATCGGCTGCCTGCAAAAGAAGACGTCGGGAAACGGGGGGGGGGGGTCGTTGGAAAAGGGCAGCCGACGACCTTCAGCAGCGAGAGGCCCTCACCAGTAAAGGTCAAAACCACCACACCAAACCCACCAGGTCAACAAACCTCACGAAAACGTGTAGCTCAGCTAGTAGGAGAGCGATGTATGGCCTCCTGTTATGTCAATGACATCCCTCTCCAAATGCTACTGGACACCGGAGCTCAGGTGACCATCGTGGGAAGAACATGGATTGAGAAAGAGTTACCCCATGTCAGAATCCAGCCATTCACATCCCTGCCTTTTGATCTCGAAGTATCAGCCGCAAATGGTACAGAAGTTCCCTTGGATGGCTGGGCAGAAATTGACCTTCAGCTAGGTAGCATGAAGCATGGGTATGTGACAATCCGAGTGCCAGTAGTGATCAGTCAGAATTGTAACAATCCCCTACTAGGTAGCAATGTGATCGCAGAGATTATCAGAGAGAACACAGAGCAGGGCAATAGAGTAGATGTTATAGCTATTCTTAAGGAAGCTTTGAGTGTTACTGAGAGTACAGTAGAGGCCATCATCTCCATTCTCCAGATAACAACCCATGAGAAAGCCCCACCCCAGTGTAGTGTGAGAGTTGGGAAGAAGGGTGTTGTTATTCCTGCAGGACAAATCAGAGAAGTGAGATGCAGAGTGAGGGGGTGGCCAGGTGGGGGGACAATTATTGTTTCAGCCGAGTTTAGACAGTAACTGCCCCGAGGGTTTAGAGCTGTTTCCCTCTCGTAGATGTGCCTAGTGGATCATCAAAATGCACCAAAGTCCCGATCCAGAACTCCACTAGACATGATATTTATTTAGCACAGAGAACAGCATTAGGGACCCTCGAGGAATTCATTGACGTAAAACCTGTCAGGTGTCCCACTTTGAGTCCTGAGCCCACCGCCCAAACCTGCTCTGCCCAAGTGAACTCAGATGAAGTCAACAACACAAGGAAAAGGGATGACACACACTCAAACACACAGACTACAGAGGAAAAATGGCACCCACCAGTTGACTTGTCACACCTTGGAGAAAATGAACAGCAGATAGTCCGTGACATGCTCTTCCCCGAGTCAAATGTGTTTGCCAAGAATGATGCAGATATAGGTTGCATTCCAAACCTGCAACTGAAAATCCATCTGAAAGATGAAACACCAGTTCAAAAGTCCTACAATGGCATCCCAAAGCCACTGTACAAGGAAGTTAAGGACTATGTGCAGAACCTGCTTGATCATGGATGGATCAGGAAGTCAACTTCACCGTACTCATCTCCTGTGGTCTGCGTGAGGAAAAAAGACAAGAGCTTACGTCTGTGCGTGGACTTCCGCGGGCTCAACAGCAAAACCGTTCCTGATTGTCACCCACTCCCAAGGATTCAAGACCTACTGGATAACCTCGGAGGCTACTCATGGTTTTCCATACTCGACCAAGGCAGTGCCTACCATCAGGGCTTTGTTGAGGAGGATTCCAGGCACCTGACAGCCTTTAGCACGCCTTGGGGGTTGTATGAGTGGCTCCGCCTTCCTTTTGGCCTCACCAATGCTCCGGCAGCATTTCAGCGATGTATGGAAGGAGTACTGGATGGTCTGAGGGACGAGTGCTGTTCTCCATACCTGGATGATGTACTCTGTTTCTCCAAAACATTTCAGGAGCATGTGCAGGATCTAAGAAGAGTATTGTGCCTGCTACGAGAGCATGGTGTTAAATTACGCGCAAAGAAATGTGAACTGTTCAAGCGCCAAGTGAGATATGTTGGGCGTCTGGTGTCGAGTGAAGGTGTTCAGGTAGACCCAAAAGACCTAGAAGCAGTGCTTCAGCTGAAGGAGAGAGAGCCGAAGAACATCGGAGAAGTCCGTGCTCTGCTGGGATTCCTGGGATACTATCGACCCTTCATCCAGGATTTCTCCAGAATAGCACGCCCTCTGTTCAAACTTCAAGAGAACCCTACAGAGTCCAGTGAGCGAACTGCCCAATCTAGGTCCGCGCAGGCTACACTGAAGGGCACCAAGGGTGGCCAGTTGCCATCTAAGACACCCGTCCAATGGACCCCTGAGCACAGTGCCGTGGTGTCTCGCCTGGTTGACATGTTGACCAATCCTCCCATCCTGGCTTACCCAGATTTCAATTTACCGTTCGTCTTACACACCGATGCATCCAATGAAGGCATGGGAGCTGTGCTGTATCAGGAACATGGAAACAAGCTCTGGGTTATTGCATATGGATCAAGGTCACTCTCGTCTGCTGAAAAGAACTATCACCTCCATTCTAGCAAGCTTGAGTTCCTCGCCTTAAAGTGGGCAATCTGTGATAAGTTTAGGGATTAATTGTACTATGCCCCCACATTTACTGTCTATACAGATAATAATCCCCTTACTTATGTCTTAACCACAGCTAAGTTGAATGCAGTCGGGTACCGCTGGGTGGGTGAGTTAGCTGACTTCCATTTCACGCTCAAGTACAGGCAAGGCAGGGTGAACATCGATGCAGATACTCTGTCCCGGTATCCATTAAAACTCCAAGACCACATAAGGGAGTACACAGAGATCATGCCCCCTGATATCATCTCTGCCATCTGGCAGGGGGAACATGCCAAAAGAGAGGAAGATGTGCCATGGGTGGCAGCGTTGCAACTGCGTTCTAGTGATGACTCCCTGCCGACAAGCACGCCCATGTGCACTCCAGAGGATATCAGAGCAGCCTAGAAAAACGACGCTGCCATCTGGGAAGCGATACCCTTGAAAAGGAGGGGATGGAATCCGAATGAGCAAGACAAAAGACAAATGGGACCAGAAACAAGAAGACTAGTACATGAATGGAACAAACTCAAACTGGACAAAGGGATTCTGTACAGACAGACAGGACAACATAAACAACTGGTCCTTCCCAATACACTCAAGTCAACAGTCCTGAAACATCTGCACAACGACATGGGGCATATCGGGGCTGACAAGGTCACCCACCTGGCAAGGCAGCGGTTTTATTGGCCATTCATGCAGCAAGAGATTGAAGATTACGTCATCCGCCAGTGTTCCTGTATCAAGCAGAAGAGGCCCACCATTCCAGAGAAAGCACCAATGGGCTCCATTACAACGAACGATCCATTCGAGCTCATTTGTGTGGACTACCTCCACCCTGAACCAAGTCGAGGAGGCTACGAGTACATTTTAGTCCTCATAGACCACTTTACATGGTTGGCACAAGCCTATCCGACAAAGGACAAGTCGGGAAAGACGGCGGCGGAGAAGGTTTTCTATGACTTCATCCCACGTTTTGGTTTCCCTCAAAAGCTGCACCATGATCAAGGCAGGGAGTTTGAGAACAAGCTCTTCTATCGACTCCAACAGCTGGCGGGGATCGCTCAATCTCGAACCACTCCCTACCACCCGCAGGGGAACCCTGATGAGCGCCTGAACAGGACACTTCTCCAGATGCTCCACACTCTACAGGAGGAAAAGAAAGCTCAGTGGAAAGATCATTTGCCAAACATTGTCCATGCCTACAATTGCACCCGGCATGAAGCAACAGGTTACTCACCCTTCTATCTCCTGTTTGGAAGAGCTCCAAGGTTGCCTATTGATCTGCTCTTCGACCATGAACCGGAGCAGGAGATACAGACGCGAGAGAAGTACACAGAGACATGGGCTTCTAGGATGCAGGAAGCATACAAGATCACCTCGGAAAACAGCAAAAAGAGCTCAATGAAAGGAAAACATCACTACGATCGAGGTGTTAAAGGAGTTGTGCTTCAACCTGGGGATCATGTGCTTGTCAGAAACCTGTAAGGGAGAGGTGGCCCAGGCAAACTTCGTGCATATTGGGAGGATAAGGTTCACCGTGTGGTTGAAAGGCTTGAAGACGGACCTGTGTACCGAGTACAAACAGGGAACGGGACCCTCCGTACGCTTCACTGTAATCTCCTCCTACCAGTGAATGACTTGCCACTTGAACATGAACAGGACTGTCATGGAAAGTCAACGAGAAAACAAAGACCAAGACAGCTACAGGCAAGCTACAGGGAGGCAGCAGACTCTAGTGAATCTGAGGATGAGGAAGAATTCTCATATAACCTCCGGCACTTGCCTGTGTACCGAAGGGAGACCATGACAGGTCCACCCCGTCAGGCTGAGTCTCACAGGGAGCTCAGAGCTGTAGCACCAGCGTATCGGCCATGGCGTCAAGAGGCTGAAGTTGATGAGAGGTCGCTAGACGAACCTCCAGAGCCATTACGAGTACCGACACCTGTGGTTGACATGCCTCCATCGATGGATGTTCAGGAGCAACCGG
Organism: Lampris incognitus; assembly: GCF_029633865.1. Classification (NCBI taxonomy): domain Eukaryota; kingdom Metazoa; phylum Chordata; class Actinopteri; order Lampriformes; family Lampridae; genus Lampris; species Lampris incognitus. The sequence goes on from NC_079217.1 coordinate 35,230,278, forward strand.
AGGACAATGATACCGGCGACCAAGGAACAGATGAGGAGCTGGGATGATCATGGAGTCTGTTTCAGAGTCAGTGGGTGACGAGGAGCCAAGTCTGAGAAGGTCTGCCCGAGAAGTCAGACCCAAAGATATCCTCGTGTACGACCAGCTAGGGCAGTCCACTTACCAACCGTGGAGACTTGGAGCAAATGTCATACTGTCCTGTTTGCCATACTCCATTCCGACCTACCCAGTTATCCCTGAAATCTGTTACTATCCTACGCAAGCAGTGTGGACATGCTAGAGACGTGAGGGACACTGACTAAAGACGTTAGTTTTGTTCTAGATGTCAGGAGACATCTCTAAAAGCAGGGGAGAGTGTAAGGGATTGAAAATAGCCTCAATGAAAAGTTTATCTTAAAAGCTATACCCCCCTATTTTTTAGATTTAGATCTAACTTAGATAAGTGATTGCAATGCAGTAAGGGTGTTTCTCCACCAAGTCAGTAGAGGGCGCTGTAGCGCTTCTGTGGATCCCTGGAGTCAAGCTAATCCCAGCTTCCTAACCAGCTCAGAATAAACTGGTTCGAGCTGGAGTGAACATGGACTCATGCGTTTCTTTTCTATGATCCACGGTTTATCTACCCAGCTCACCTCACCGGTCCACAGTACCCACTGTCTGTGGATCCTTGCTACCGCCCAGATTCCCCTAGGTCTAGGCCGGTAACATACAGCTGCTCCATTCTCCCAAGCAGGCTTGAGACATCCATGTTGGAGAATGTCCCCGGTGGCAGAGCATCCAAGTAATGAGAGACAAATCTGGGACTCTTCTCTCCACACTTATTCAATACATTAGGGCCAGATTTTCTTTCTTAGGCCCTTTATGGGAAATGAGCCGCTGCGTAGGACGGCAAAGGTTAAACAGCACCTTCATTGAGGTCTCTATCCACTCGGAGTCAAAGTTGTTCTCAACCAACGGCACGATCTCATTCTGGGTCAGTGTCGTCATTTTCACAGCCAGGAAACTGAGTAGCTCATCCTCAACAATAATTCTGCCATCTTTAGTCTCATAAATCTCAGGTTCTGTGCGAAACTGAATCTGAGACCGGCAATGGCATACAGCGTCTACCATCTATATGGTTGTCAACTGAAGTAATCGACGGTCGGGTAAAATAAAATACACAAACATTAAAATCAATTAAAATGATCCAAAATCTCACGGAGTCATTAGAAATGGTTAAAATTTTTAAAAAAAATATGCAGAGCCTCAAAACAAACCGCCGTTGGTAACCAGAACCGGAAGTCAAAAAAATGTCAGGCTTTCCAATTTAAAAATCTTATCTTTATGTGGGAGGGTGTAGTGGTGTGTGTGTACAGTGAATGATAAATGTAAGATGTCTATCTTATTGTGGCACTGGGTGTGAGTTGTTATGTTCGTTTCTCTTGTTATACTGTAAACATGGAAAATGAATAAACATAATTTAAATAAATAAACAAACAAACAAACAAACAAACAAATAAATATCGGATTCACAGTTTAGAAACTAACACTTTTTTTTAAATATAGTCCCAGTATTTCAGGCCACTTAAATTGTTGGGACAAGTTAACATTATAAAATAAAACAAAAAATTCAAAAGTTAATAAAAGGTAATAAAACAAGTCCACTAATTTAACTGTAATCAAGTGTTCATACAACCATGAGCAGGGGGAGGGTTGTAATCGGTACTTTGTCCCTGTGCACCCTGGCCAGTCCGCTACTTACAAGGTCAATAATAGAAGCTAAACGCTGTAAAGGTGTACTTTAACCTCATATGAAATTGTTTGATTTCAAATCTGAATGTATGTAGTAGTCTAATGAAGAGAAAATGGGAAACCTTATGCTGTGTGAAAGCCGACACACCCCCTCAACAAACCGGTCAATCAACTCCTGTTTTTTTTTTTTCCTGTCCTCGGCAGTCCACGACACTGTAACCATCTTTTTAGTTGCAGGTTACTGTGCACCTCAACATCCGATGTAAACTTTGCACCGGGAATATCATTCGGGGTTAATATTATCGGATTTATGGATGCATATACATGAGTTGGTGTTGTAAACACAGCCATGCTGTACTGTCTAACGTGCTCCGCATGTCTGACTTCCTGTGATGCGTCCATAGCGACAGCGATGCTGTGACATCACTCGGACGCTGCCCCATTGTGACTGCTATAGTTTAAGGAGATTAAATAACTGAATTCACATGTGGCTCATTTGTTTAATTTACTGGCAAAACCATAAAAACAACCAGGAAAAGAAAGTTGGACTAATCATGGCGAGAACTGAAAATTTCAGCAATGAGCACACTTAAAATCAAATCAATATCATCTTTGCTGATGTCAGAAATGTAAGGAAAGATGTTAATGTGCTGGAGCGGAAAGCTGCGTGGGACCAAGTCTAGTCTAAGTCCACCCCCTGCTAATAGGAGGATATAGAGACCGGTACCTCCTAGTCTGCAGGCTGTCAGGTACTTATGTGCAGTCAGGAAGCCACTGGACATGTGTAAATATATCCTGTGAGACTTCACTAAAATCATCGTTAAGTCCAGTCGTTGACTGTCCATTTATTGATGCTATGAGAAGCACAAAACCTCACACTGGCAACGAGGATCAAATCTGTGCGACGAAGGAAAATTACGTCGAGAGGAAAAAAAAGAAAGAAGAGGAAAGCACAGAGTGAGTTGCTAAACTAAGCTAGCGAGGACACAAGCTAACTCCCAAAATAACGTTGCCTTGTCGCCCACAGGGAACGTCGCTCTCCTTCCCTTTGATACTGAAAGCGATCCCAGTTCTATTGGACCACGATGGACAAAAAGGGTACAAAGGTTTGAAAATTATACCATAGTTATAAACATTACTGAAGATGCCAGGCTAAAGGCATTGCTGTTGCACTTACCAGGAGAACGAGTGCATGATATCTATGATACTATGGCAGTCGAGGCAGACAAGTATGCAGACACAAAACAGAAGTTTACAAGATATTTTTTCACCCAAAAATAATGTCCAGTATCAAGTCTACATATTCAGAAAAGCAGTGCAGCAACCAGGAGAAGATTTGGATAGCCACCACACCAAGGTACGCATGCTAGCAAAGAACTGTGAGTTTACAAACATAAGATTCTGAAATTAAAGCACAACTAATACAGAGCTGCACATCATCCAGGCTTCGCAGAAAGGTGCTGAGAGAGCCCAACATAACACTAAATGGACTTCTGGACCATGGGAGAAATCTAGAACAGTCTGAAATGCAGGCTCCAGGCATAGAACAGGGTACAGCTACTACAGTGAATGTGGTGCATCAGAGGGCTCAAAACAAGCCATCAGCTGGAAATGTACGCCCAATGAGAGGTAAACCAAACAACCAGTGTAGGAATTGTGGAGGTAAATACCCATACGAAGAGGACTGCCCAGCTAAAGGCAAGCTATGCAGAGCATGTGGTAAACAAAACCACTTTGCTAAGACAGTGCCACTCAAAACTCAGAGGTAAGGACACAAAACAATATGAAGACAACATTAAACAACAGAACGCATGTCAGAGAATACACCATGTGACCAGCACTACACCCAGTGAAAGTAACAAGCCAGGTTAATCTAGCAGCGGTGATGAATATACTTCTTCATATTAAGCTATGACACATCTACGGAGCTAGGACTGATCAAGATAGTGACCTCCTTGTCACCCACACAAACCAGCAGGATCGTTGCAGACGAGCTTGTTTACAGCTACCCAAAGCTGTTTGATGGAATTGGCAAGCTGAAAGACTCCCAGGTTAAGCTCCATATCAACCCCAATGTCCAACCCACATGTCAACCGCACAGGCGTGTGCCATCCCACATAAGGCAGAAAGTGGAAGATGACAGCAAAAGCTGGAAGCGGATGACATAATTGAGACAGTGGCAGGTCCCACACGATGGGTCTCCCCCATTGTCACACCCCCAAAACCAAAAGACCCAGACCAAGTGAGAATCTGCGTGAACATGCATCAAGCAAACACTGCCATCGAATGTGAATGTCACATCACACCCACCATGGATGATATTGTTCATGAACTGAATGGAGCCACTGTGTTTTCTAAGCTGGATCTGACAGCAGGGTACAACCAGCCAGAGCTCCACCCTGACAGCAGGTATATAACCACTAATTACTGTTCTTGATTCATCAAAGGCTTTGCCTCTATCTCTGCACCACTGCGCAAGCTCACAAGGAAAGATATGCCATAGGAGTGGGGCCCAGAACAAGAAGCGGCACAGCCATCAAAGACAGTCTCACCGGTGATACCACCATGTCAGACTTTGATCCAAACAAAGAAAGAGAGCTGATCGTTGACGTCAGCCCTGTAGGGCTTGGCACCATTCTTTATTAAAAGGAGAAAGGTAAGAGACGCACCATAGCATATGCAAGCCGTGCTCTCAGCGATGTTGAAAAGCGCTACACACAGACAGAGCGAGAAGCACTGGCTGTCATCTGGAGCTGCGAGCATTTCCACTTATACATCTACGGACATCCATTCACACTAGGGACTGATCACAAGGCCCTTGAGATTATCTGGAACAATCCCAGATCAAAACCACCTGCCAGAATCAAGAGATGGGGACTGAGGCTTCAGCCATACAACTACAAAGTGGAGTATAGAAAAGGAGCTGACAACCCAGCCGACTACATGTCCCATCATCCTATACCCACACAGATAGGTGACAGCACACGGGCAGCAAAAGTAGCAGGGGAATATGTCAACTTCATGACACATCACGCTACAACCAAAGCAATGACTCTCACACAGATTAAAGAGAAGACTCTGAAAGACCCGATCCTACAAAAGGTCAATGCACATATCAGAAACAACACATGGTACAAGGTCATAAATGACACACAACACACTGCCAATCTGAAGCAGTTCAAACAAATCAGCAGTGAACTAGCACTGTCACCCATGGATGGTATCATATTAAGAAACATGAGAACCGTCATCCTCACATTCCTACAGAACAGAGTCCTACAGCTCGCCCACAAGAGACACCAGGGCATTGTTAAGACAAAAACACTCCTTAGGACAAAAGTTTGGTTTCCAAACATGGACCAGAAAGCAGAAGCTACAGTCAAAAACTGTATAGCATGCCAGGCGAACACACCAGTCACACACTCAGAGCCACTGCAGATGTCTGAGTTACCAGAAGCCCCCTGGCATAGCACAAGTTCAGACTTCTATGGACCTCTCCCCACTGGAGAGTATCTACTTGTCATTGTGGATGAATACACATGGTACCCAGTAGTTGAGGCTGTTAAGTCAACTTCAGCTAACACAGTCATACCAGTTATAGATAAAGTATTCTCCATGTTTGGAATCCCCAGAGTACTCAAAACAGCCAATGGCCCTCCGTTTAATGGTGAGCAGTTTGCCCAGTTCGCAACCAACCTTGGGTTTCACCACCGCAAAATCACACTCCAGTGGCCCCAGGGTAAAGCCACTGCAGAATGTTTTATGCACACACTAAGCAAGACCATCCGTGTTGAAGGAACACCATGCATACCATGGGAGCAGCATTTCAACATCTTCCTTCGAGAGTATCATTCCGAAACACAGCACCACAGAGGCTTCACTAGCAGAGCTTTGGCTCCAATGAAAGATCTACACAAAGATTCCCACAGTCAACCATGCCACTTCCAACAGCTCAGATCATGGAATTCGAGCAAAAGGTCGAGAAGCTAAAGATAAGATGAAAGCTTATGCTGACACACATCGTCACACAACACCAAGTATTGTCACCCTAGGAGACACCGTGCCCCACCACCAGCCTAAGCACAACAAGCTCACCACACCCTACAACAGTGAACCATACACTGTGTCCAAGATCAAAGGCTCGATGGTCACAGCAACAAAGGATGGATACTCCATTACAAGGAACTCATCCTTTTTCAAGAAAATCCCTACTAAGCTCGAGAGCATTCCAACAGAGCCAGATGACGATAGCGACGAGACTGCTGTCAACACACCACCGCCAAAATATCCTGTTCGGTGCAACAGACGTCCTCCTCCCTATCTCTGTGAGCATGAGTAGTCTCACGAACCAATATGGACTGAGAAATTACTCTATCTCATGGACTGACAATTTTGTTGTCATTTGAGACTGTTTACAAACAGAGTAATGTTCCATGGACTGTTCTATACAAGCAAGCTTAAAGCACAAAGTAAAGGACGGTTTTGTTTGCACTATAGAAATTGACTTCATTTGTTGTGTCAGGGACAGCTATAGCAAATGTGTTTATTGCAAGTAAGAAATAACAGTCAAAGTTAATGCCATTGTGGGTTTTTATTTTTTTATTATGGATATTCGAGAATGCTTACAAGGAAAGTACTTCAGTAGCACTTTGGAAATTGAAAGGGAGTTGTTAAAAAAAAAAGAAAAAGAAAGAGTGACGTCCACAAGCTGACTGGGCTCTAGTCTAAGTACGCCCCCTGCTGACAGGAGGATATAGTAGCCAGCTAGGTAGTCAGGCACTTATGTGCAGTCAGGAAGCCACCGGCCATGTGTAAATATATCCTGTGAGACTTCACTAAAATCATCGTTCACTCCAGTCATTGTCTGTCCATTTGTTGATGTTATGAGAAGCACAAAACATCACACACACATCCATCAATCTATTATCCGAACTGCTTATCCTGCTATCAGGGTCGCGGGGATGCTGGAGCCTATCCCAGCAGTCATTGGGTGGCAGGCGGGGAGACACCCTTGACAGGACACTAGGCCATCGCACAGGGCTGGCATACACACACACACACACACACACACACACACACACACACACACACACACACACACACACACACACACACACACACACACACACACACACACACACACACACACACACACACATTCATACCTAGGGGCAATTTAGTATGGCCAATTCACCTGGCCTACATGTCATCGGCATGTGGGAGGAAACCGGAGTACCTGGAAGAAACCCACACGGGGAGAATTAGCAAACTCCACACAGAGGACAACCCGGGATGACCCCCAAGGTTGTACTATCCCGGGGCTCGAACCAAGAACCTTCTTGCTGTGAGGTGACCGCAGTAATCACTGCGCCACCGTGCCACCCATATCGTACATTAGCTATCAAAATGCTAGGAATGGAAGGTCAAATTGGGTGATGCCGTAGTCTAGCCAGGACCCCGCCTCATCTTTCATATTTTGGCGTCAATTGCTGGTGCTCCAAGATCCCATAAGGTTGTAAATAATGTCTTTTGGTATCTGCGGAGGTGCGCACAAGTCTGGAACATTTAGCCTTAAATCCCGTAAGGTCTGGTGCACATGCGACCATAGTGGGTTTTTTTTTCTTTTGCAAACTTTGCATGTTTGACTATAGGCAGGACATTTGCGAGCCTCATGTTTGTATCCACATTTACTGCAGTCATATTTATTATCACTGACACTGCTCTCTTTGGGCTGTTTTGTTAGCTTCGTTTTACTTAGCTTGCTAACTGCCACTTCAGTTTCTTCATGCAAAGCACTCAGGTGGCTTTGTGTAGCTTTGTTAGCTCTGCAGATATCAACAGCTTTTGCCAATGACAAGTGGGGCTCTCTGAGCAGTCTAGCTCTCACCTGATCATTTGTTACTCCACACACGAGTCTGTGAGCTGCCCAAACTCGCAGTTCTTTGCTCTATTTGTCAAGTCAGTCACGTATGCATCGACTGACTCACCCTTTCCTTGGACCTTTGTGAAAAACACGTGACATGTATGATATGTTCCTCCTTGGTTCATAGTACTGCCGAAACGTCCCTTTTACTGCGTCTAAGCCGCAGTCTGCATTTTACAGGCATAATTTATGGGGGGTCAGGGGGGACATGTCCCCCTCGATATTTAGAAGAGGTGACTTGGCTCCCCCAAAAAATATATCATGAATGATAATGTTAACTCCCTCGTCAAAAAACGTAAAATAAAAACACAGACAGTCGAACTACTTAAAATGTCATTCATACTTGTTTCCCAACGATTTCATACACCCCTATGCTTGGACCATACCATTTTAACCTTGCCACTGGGATTGCCGACCTCGTTGCTATCTTGCAGTTGCTCCTGGCAACCAGGAGACCGGAGCATGAATGATCGTGTAAGCAAGTGTAAGTAACGTAGCTAGCCAGCTTGCTTGTCTAGCCCAGTGCACCCCCCTTCTTACCTTTGGGGTTTCTGAGTTAGATTTTCTTACATATTTGCGGATGAATTATAGCCTTACGTAGTTTACTAGAAGAACCCCGCAACAATGTAGCGGTTTGGTTATCCACCCGTCTAAATCTCCCTCCTCTTCATCCTGCCAGCTAACCGCCTTCCCCCTGCCCCTAAACCCCCCCCCCACTCCAACTCCCTCCCCCCAAATGCTCAGAATAATCTGAAATGCCGAGAAAAGTGGTTTACCCCCCCACTCCAACTCCCTCCCCCCAAATGCTCAGAATCATCTGAAATACCGAGAAAAGTGGTTTTTAGCCATTTTTAGAAAATGCATATTTTGCATAATTATGCATAATTATTTTAATTGTCTGCTATTTTTCTGGTCCTCTCTGGAACAATACCTACCACCTCCAAAAAATGTGAGGATCATAAGTGCATTTTTGCAAAAATGCATATATTTTGCCTAATGCCAAAACATATTCTGTCCCAGAAATGTGTTTTTATATAGGTGAAAAAATCAGAGATGCTCATAATCATCTGAAATGCCGAGAAAAGTGGTTTTTAGCCATTTTTTTTAGAAAAATGCATATTTTGCATAATTACGCATAATTATTATAATTATATTTTAATTTTCTGCTATTTTTTATAGGTGCCCCTGATCATCCCCAATAACCTCCAAAAAGAATCAAGGCCCCAAGTGCTTTAGTTTGGCCGTTTATAGACTCTCACAGACACACACCACACACCAGACACACATTGTGAAAATACAGGAGTAGATAACTTGTGTTTGGGGTTATCAGTTCAGACCATAGACATATAAAGAGTAGACGCCGCATCGGCTGTTGGGGCGCGAGAAATACGGCCGCCATCTTGGACCGGTCATCCTACGAGTTGCCTAGCAGCAGAATACACGACTGAGAAAGATGGCAGAACACTGTTCAGCATATTCCTGCTCCAATTGACGGACCGTCGGAAACAGGGCTCGGGGATTACTTTTCACAAGTAAGATTGAACAACACTATTGTTTGTATTTTGTGAATATAATATTACTGTACTGTATGTATGTCCAACTGCGAAATCGTAGCCAGCTAGCTAGGCTATGCTCAGTGCCAGTGTTCACCCGGCTATGAACTGAGACTTTATAAGTCATATTCCATAACACTGACTTTGCAACTGACAAAAGAATGCTATTGTACAAATAAAACAATATTAACGTTACTGGATGAATGAGAACATTCACAGATATATATATGACCTCTGATGGCACTTATGACCTCTGATGACTAGTAGTTCTCCTGATTTCCTATGTTAAATGCACTTATGGTAAGTCGCTTTGGATAAAAGCGTCAGCTAAATGACTGTAATGTAATGTAATGTAATGTATATACAGTGGGGAAAATAAATATTTGACCCCTTGCTGATTTTGTAGGTTTGCCCACTTACAAAGAATGCAACAGTCTACCATTTTAATCATATGTACATTTTAACAGTGAGACGGAATCCAAAAGAAAATTCCAGAAAATCACATCATATGAATTTATAAAAATTAATAACCACCTGATTTAGAAAAATAAGTATCTGATCCCCCACCAAACAGCAAGTATTCTGGCTCCCACAAACCAGTTAGTTTTTCTTTAAGACGCACCCCCAATCCCAACTAATTACCCACATAAAATACACCTGCATCACCTTGTTACCTGTATAAAAGACACCTGTCCACACCCTATCAATCAGATTTCAACATCTCTACCATGGGCAAGACCAAAGAGCTGTCTAAGGACACCAGGGACAAGAGTGTAGACCTGCACAAGGCTGGAATGGGCTACAACAGAATTGGAAAGCATCTTCGAGAGAAAGTAACAGCTGTCGGTGCAGTTATCAGGAAATGGAAGGAACACCACACCACCGCCAACCTCCCTCGGTCTGGGGCTCCATGCAAGATCTCGCCTCGTGGGGTGTCCCTGATCATGCGAACGGCGAGGAATCATCCCAGAACCACAAGGGGGGAACTAGTTAATGACCTGAAGGCAGCTGGGACCACAGTTACAAAGCAAACGGTTAGTAACACACTACGCCGTCATGGATTAAAATCCTGCAGCGCATGCAAGGTCCCACTGCTCAAGAAGGCACATGTACAGGCCCGTCTGAAGTTCGCCAATGAACACCTGGACGACTCAGAAGAGGCCTGGAAGAAGGTGATGTGGTCGGATGAGACCAAAATAGAACTTTTCGGGCTCAACTCAACTCGCCGTGTTTGGAGGGTGAAGAGCACGGAGTACAACCCAAAGAACACCATCCCCACCATCAAGCATGGGGGTGGCAACATCATTCTTTGGGGGTGCTTTTCAGCCAAGGGGACAGGACAACTCCATCGCATTGAGGGGAGGATGGACGGGGCCATGTACCGTGGAATTCTGGACCAACACCTCCTTCCCTCAGTGAGAGCGCTGAAGATGGGTCGTGGATGGGTGTTCCAACACAACAATGACCCAAAGCACACCGCCAAAGCAACCAAAGAGTGGCTGAAGAAGAAGCACATCAAGGTTCTGGAATGGCCTAGCCAGTTCCAGACCTGAATCCAATCGAAAATCTTTGGAGGGAGCTTAAAATTCGGGTTGCCAGGCGACAGCCTCGAAACCTGAACGATTTGGAGGCTGTCTGCAAGGAAGAGTGGACCAACATCCCTGCCGAAATGTGCACAAACCTTGTCAGAAACTATAAAAACCGTTTGACATCTGTGCTGGCCAATAATGGCTTTTCTACTAAATATTAACATAATGTTCGTCCAGGGGTTCAAATATTTATTTTGGACCAAAAATATGCAAATAAATTCATAAAATTCATACAATGTCTTATTCCACTTTTTTTGGTCATATTCTGTCTCTCACTGTTAAAGTGAACCTATGCTTAAAATTATAGACTGTTGCACTCTTTGTAAGTGGGCAAACTTACAAAATCAGCAGGGGCTCAAGTAATTATTTTCCCCACTGTATATGTGTGTGTGTGTATGTATGTATGTATGTGTGTGTGTGTGTATATATATATATATATATATATATATATATATATATATATATATATATATATATATAGCTGATGATTGCTTGTGGCATTAAACAGGCTTGTATTGTCTCATAAAGAATTTACTTGACTCACTGGATTATTTTGCTCCTTATTTGTTGAGCAGTTTCCCTACCGTTGAGTGTTTCTTTTAACAAAGTTGTGTGTGTGTGTGTGTGTGTATACACACACACACACACACACACACACACACACACACACACACAAACAGTTCCCTCATGTAGGGAAAGGTGATGAACTGATATAGTCAGGTGTTTCAGTTTTTTATATTCCAAGGCGGAGATAAAAAGTATATTTTTCCATATCCTCTGCTTTGGTCTTGTGACCAAAGATATACTCATTAAATCTCAGCTAATGTTGGGTATAACCACGTGAGCTTATATCTGCTCAATTCCATGATCCATGAATTGTGAATCTATGAACCATGATCACTTGAAGTCCTAACACTTGATCACTTGAGCTCCTCTCATTATGATTTGAACCTCATTTTTGAAAAAGTAACATTCTTATGGTTGTAAGGTTAACCTAAATCATTTGAATGCAATAAATCATCTGAAAGAGCAGGATTTCTACTGTTTTAAATAAAGAAAATCACCCTACATAGACGCTTCAGATAATTATAATTTCAAACTCATTTCAGCTGAAAAGGTAAACGCCTCACAACTATGACTGTAACCACACACATGTACATGCACAGATAGAAGAGTCTCAAGTATTTCTCCATCATTCCTTGAGCCTTAATCATTGCTCATTTACTCAACTGCATTTGCAAATATACTGGAGTTAGATTTTAAGTTATCTTTTTATGCCCTTCAGATAAAGAACCCTTTAAACTTGATTTACATTTTCAGATGTTTTCAATATCTTCACCAATTACCAAAATGGTAAACATATAAATTCTAAAGATCAATTGGCTACCTTTGCTTTAAGGTCATAAGTCTATAAGTAGGAATAACTGGCTGGCCATTGCCTTGTATGAAAATCAAATTATTTTCCTAACCTTTACAGCCACTTATGAGATTAAGCATAACCAGAGGTCAGATCTCTCCGTACTTTGAAAGAGATTTTTAAGAGTAAAGTCAGTTTAGTTTTATGTTTTTTGTATTGACGACATGGTCTATGAAAAGATCGAAAACAACAATGATTTTCTCCTACTCACCAGTCATTGAAATCTATTGATGATGAGTTGTGTTGGATAAAACAAGGACACAGCTCTGGTTAAACTGTTTTTTTTTTTATTCAGAGGCCTTCAATGGCTTGCTAAATGTCGCCGTCTCAGATGTTAGCTACAATATGGCTGCTCATGAGTGGGAGGAAATCATTGTTGGTTTCAGTCTTCTCATAGATCACGTTGACAAAATACAAAAAACACTGGCCTTATCCTTTAAATCTTCATCTCAAAGATAATTCTAGTGAATAGGTCAGCTATGATGTGAAGGCAAAACTGGTACTGATGTGATTTCTTCTGTTTGCACCTCTTAAATTGATAAGTGATTGATAATGGTAGTAGAAAAACTTTTGATTTTGGGGAAAGTAGAGAGGTTAAAAGCCTCAATGATTTTCACTATTTTGCTGAACAGGAAAATTGATTTAATTCTAGAAGTGTTTGCTCACTCTAGTATTCTCCAAAAGACCTACATATACATACATACATGCATACATACATACATACATACATACATACATCTTCATCGGCGGTCACTCGGGGTCGAGTATGACCGTCCTCCCTCTGGGTCCCTCTGGGTCCTCAGGTGGATGTAGAGGCCGATCCTAGAGCCGCATAATGGGAGGATGCCTGCACGTGACAGCGTTTTACATGGAGAGGCTGATGCGCCTGCAGCTACCACATGATCCTTCGCAGGGGGTGGCCAGAGTCCAATGGGACGGAAAACCAAGACGATTGGGGACCACCCTCTGTTGCAGCCTTCATCTGCCTTTGCTGCCATTGTGACCTTGAGACATCTTCCACCATTTCCGCCGCTGAGGTCTTTGTTGGATCATGCTTGATCTGGAAACTCCCCATTGACATATCTGACTTGGGTGACCCTATCAGGAGCCAAGCCCCAGACAGCATGGCTCTTGGGATCATTAGTACACACACCCAAGCTTAACCATGGCAAGGTGGCGATACAGAAGAAGATACATCCATACATACATCCATACATCCATACATCCATACATACACACACATATACATACACACATACATACATACACACACATGCATACATACATAAATTATATGTACATACATACACAAATCATATGTATGTATAAATACATACATACATACATACATACATACATACATACATACATACATACATACATACATACATACATCTAATTTGACCTCTAAATCATCACATTGAGTTCCCAAAAAGATCTATCTTTACTATTATCACTGTTAATATATTGTTATTGTGTCCGTTCAAATCGATAATGACACATCTACAATCTAAATACAGTATTCTTTTCTTAGCACCCACAAACACAACAATGAAATGTCTGCAAGCAAGTGTAAGGGACATCCACACAAATCTCAAGTAATTTCTGTAAACCCGGCTCGTCTTCAGTTGTTAATAATCCATCCTGATGTTTGTGGAGCCCTCTGTGTTAATGACACAAAGACTCTGACCTTTAAAAAAATAATCAATAGCCTCCAGACAAAGTGCTAATGTGGGTCCATGTTTTTGATCTGCAGCCTGTTCTTTCTTACTAATAATTGGCAGCAGTACACAGATGTGAACAATTTGCAATCCTTTGTGTCTTTTTAATTAGTGTGAATTGCTTTGCAGTTATTTATTTATTTTTCTTCTGCCCATTTTTTGACACTTTGTAGCTCCTTCATACTTTTAGCTACTGAAACCATTCAACTATCAAAATGTTCGGCTCATTAAGGACATTAGTGCTCATGTTTCGTTTTTTTTAAATCTTTTATACTTTTAGACATATTAAGCTTTTTCTACTTTTTCAAAACAATGGAAGTCTATGGGGAAAGGTTGAAACCCTCATCACCTTTGAACTGTATCTCCTCCTACACTTTTTGAGCTAGAAACCCCATTTAAAGCTTAAACAGTTCAGGACATTCAGCTCTTTCAGAATCCTATTCAGATTTTTAAAATATTTTACAGTTTTTGAACAACTCAGCTCTAAAGTTTAGCAATTCTGCCATACACTTTGCCTGTTAGAATGTTCAGTCCTATTGTGACATCACATATCAATTTGAAACTCAACTGCCAGCCTAATTACTGTCAACTCTCAACACCTGGTAGATTTGATCAGCTTCTGCCACTTCTTAACTGCTCTTCCTCCCTCTTCAACCTTCTTCCCTCCCTTCCTACCTACCTACCTTCCTTCCTACATTGCTTCCTACTGTCTTTCCTACCTTCCTACAACCTTACTACCTTCCTTCCCACAACCTTTCTACCTTCCTACAATCTTCTTACCTTCCTTCCTACCTACCTTCCTTCCTTCCTACAACCTTCCTACAACCTCCCTGCTATCCTACCTTCCTACAACCTTCTTACCCTCCTTCCTACCCTTCCTCTTCATCGCTACTCTTCATCACCCCCGTCCTCTCATTCAACCCCTCCTCTCATTCTACCATTCCTTCTCTCATTCTACCTCTCCTCTCATTCTACCCCTCCTCTCATAACAAATAAAGACCATTTCTTCTGATGTACTGTAGCTCTTTTTTCTTCTTTTAGAACAATGTTCACCAGCGGGGGTCACATATTTCAGACTATTCAAACCTTTTCCATACATAAACCATTGCTGCAAATGCTTGCAAGTTTTGTTACAGCCTTGTTGTGTGTGTTTGTAATGGGACTGGGAGCACTTTGAAATCTTTGCACCACTTCCACTTTTTCATACTTTAAACTACAGAAACCATTCAACAATCAAACTATTTATGTATTTAGCACATTATGGCAAATTTTTCAGTTTTTTATACCTTTAAAACTTTTACAATATTCAGCCATCTCACATTTCAGTTTCCAGGTATTCCAGGTAGGCTAGTGACTTTCTGACTTTTCCTATTTATCAATTTTCAGCAATGCTTTCGCGATTTCTTTCAGCAGCTCAGCATTCACATGCTTTTTCTGTGGAAAAGCATTTTTCTAGTTGTTTGTTGTTGGGGTTTTTTTTGTGGCTGAGGCATTTTACTATAACATGCTAAAACCTTAATTGAAAATTCATTAAAAATTATTGCATGTGATAGAAAGGTCTGAAAACCTTTACAAAAATCCAGCTTGCTTATGTCTTCTGAACCTTTCCACTGAAATTGTCAATTCCCCCATTTTGAGGCTGGTCCCGTTTACATTGTGCACTGTGAAATATTTATCAATATGTGGAGTAATTCAAACATGGTTCCAGATACACAAATCTATAACAGAGAGAGAAGACCTCTGGCATAGAGAATTTCACCCTGGCTCCAACAATAGACCATAAAGGAGTGTGACCACTATGAAAGGAACTTGAAGAGGAGAGGTTGATGTTAACAAACTGATGGTGGACCAGATTTACCCACAAATCAAAGTTCATAGAGCAGAGATGGAAAATCAGTAGCAGGAAGTCTTTCTGACGATGAACGGTGAATCAACTCACAATACATAAGCAGGATGAACTGGTTGAGGAGAGGACGCAGAATCTCTTGGGACAGGTGACAAGGTGAAGCTTGCTTTGCTCTTTGGACAGAGCTAAGATAGATGATGTCTATACAGCTTTTTTTTTCTCCCCAATTGTATGCAGCCAATTACCCTACTCTTCTGAGCTGTCCTGGTAACCACTCCACCCCCTCTGCTGATCTGTGCAGGGCTGCAGACGACCACGTCTCCTCCGATATATGTGGAGTCGCCAGCCGCTTCTTTTCACCTGACAGTGAGGAGTTTCACCAGGGGGACATAGCACGTGGTAGGATCACGCTATTCCCCCAGTTCCCCCTCCCCCCTGAACAGACACCCCAACCGACCACAGGAGGACCTAGTGCAGCAATCAGGACACATAACCACATCTGGCTTTCCACCCGCAGCCACAGCCAATTGTGTCTGTAGGGATGCCCGACCAAGCCAGAGGCAATATAGGAATTCGAACTACCAATCCCTGTGACATGCCGCGCTCTGTGCCCTAGAAGTGCCACTCCCTACCCTGTGTCCTCCTGCCTGATTGCATGCCTCGTCCAGATTGGAAGCATCTGTTTCTTGTTAAGTCGTGTGTATTTAGTCTCTGTGCTTCCCTCTCTCTGTGCCAGTTCGTTTTGTGCCTAGTGTCAACTCGTGCCAGCCTTTCTCTAATGTTTGTGTTTCTTATGTATAACTTCGCTCTGCCCCTGAACCTCGCTTTTGCCTAACCCTTTTGGATCATCTGTTTGGACTATTGGATTTGATTACCTTGCTTTTTCGCTGGACCTCGCCTTCGCCTACTCATTGGTACTGTTTGCTTGGTTTACTGGACTGCCTTTTCTGTGTACCGAACCCTGCTTTTCAGTAAAGACTACTTTTGAACTCTGACCTTGTCTCTTGTGTCATGCTATTTAGTCCTCTGCCTAGTGTGTGTTACGCTCCATGTTGGTAGGCAACAGAATAGACCGCTATGCTACCCACACGCCACATCCATACATCCTTGGCTAGGACGGAAAGTAAAATCCTTTTCTCATTGTACACTTTAGGTGAGCACAAGGCTGGGAGAAGATGGATGAAAAGGCTTGTTTAATGTCTAAAAGGTTGCTCTGCAAAGGTGCCTGAGCTCCACACAGTTATAGCTGAGAGTAAGGCAAGGTGATTTCTGTAAATTGTGGTAATTACTGAAGCCAAGGTTTGTACACAATGGATAGATAATGAAAAAATATAAAAAGAAAATGTGTCTGGGATGGCGCTGACAACTCTTTTAAGGCAACTGAATAAGACATAGCAGCTGTGCCCGGTAAAAAAACAAAACAAAGACTTTCAGCCTGAGCTAACGTCCAGACTTGGAGTGGCAGAAAAAAACAAAACAAAAAACCTCTGTACTTTAAAGGTCGTCAATTCTACTGCTGCTCTCATGGAAGTAGGAACATAATGTTATGTGTCCATTATTTGTCATTATCAGAGCAGCATGGAGGCTGTGGCATCCAACATTCAAAAGTTAACTTCTGTCTAGAAAGAAGTGAAAAAGCAGCTGAGGTTCAACTGACGTTACTCTGGAAGTAAAAAAGGCTTCTCCCCCCATTAAGAATCAAGGGGCTCTGCCTACTATGTATCAGCTGAAAATGGAGAATGAAAATGTTAACCCCAGTAAAAAAAATGGAGTAACCAGCGCCCTACCTTCTTCTCCAGGGATGTACAGGGCCTTCACTGGGCCATATAATTACCTAGTAGCTCATCCTTTCTAGATGACAGAATTAGCTCTGCAGCTTCTACAGCAACCAGAGGAGGTTGATTGACATCTATGTCAGGTAGTGTTTTTAGCCCTCTCAAACCCAGAGTTGGTTTCCCGCCATTCCAGATGGATGCTGTCAAGCAGCCTAATGATGCTTCCTATGCTGGAGCCAGTGGCAGACCCCCTGCTGTGGAGCAGACTTGACAAAATAGCTGTCACACACACACACACACACACACACACACACACACACACACACACACATATATACTATACACATACTATACAAATCCAAAATAAATACATCACTGACCACACATTCTTGTCCCATCATAACTTACACTGGGAAACTCTTGCTGTTACTGTCACTATTAGACAAGTTAAAAACAGTTACTTTAATTTAGCATGAAGTAGGACAGTTGAGGTTGGGAAATACTATACTGCTCAAAAAAATAAAGGGAACACCTAAAAACACAATATAGACCTCGATGAATGAAATATTTCAGCTGAAAATCTTTATTTATTAGACAGAGGAATGTGTTTAGAGCAAAATAACCTAAGAATGATCAATGGAAATCAAAATCATTAGCCCATTAAGGTCTGGATTCAGAATCATACTCAAAATCAAAGTGGAAAATGAGAACATAGGCTGATCCAACTTCTGTGGAAATTCTTCAAGACGATTCAAAATGAGGCTCAGTAGTGTGTATGGCCTCCACGTGCCTGTATGCACTCCCTACAACGTCTGGGCATGCTCCTGATGAGATGACGGATGGTCTCCTGAGGGATCTCCTCCCAGACCTGGATCAGGGCATCGGTCAACTCCTGGACAGTCTGTGGTGCGACATTGTGTTGGCGGATGGTACGAGACATGATATCCCAGAGGTGCTCGATTGGATTCAGGTCTGGGGAACGTGCAGGCCAGTCCATAGCATCAATGCCCTCGACATACAGGAACTGCTGACACACTCTGGCCACATGAGGACGAGCATTGTCATGCATGAGCAGGAACCCAGGGCCCACTGCACCAGCATATGGTCTGACAATGGGTCTGAGGATCTCATCCCGGTACCTAATGGCAGTCATGGTACCTCTGGCTAGCACGTAGATGTCTGTGCGGCCCTCCAAGGATATGCCTCCCCAGACCATCACTGACCCACCGCCAAACCGGTCATGCGTGAGGATGTTGCAGGCAGCAGAACGTTCTCCACAGCGTCTCCAGACTCTCTCACGTCTGTCACATGTGTTCAGTGTGAACCTGCTCTCATCTGTGAAGAGCACAGGGAGCCAATGGCGAATCTGCCAACCAAGATGTTCTCTGGCAAAGGTCAATCGGGCTGCACGGTGTTGGGCTGTGAGCACAGGCCCCAATTGTGGACGTCGGGCCCTCATACCATCCTCATGCATTCTGTTTCTCACTGTTTGAGCAGAAACCTGCACATTAGTGGCCTGTTGAAGGTCATTTTGTAGGGCTCCGGCAGTGCTCCTCCTGTTCCTCCTTGCACAAAGGACCAGATAGCGGTCCTGCTGCAGGGTTGTTGTCCTCCTGCGGCCCCCTCCACGTCTCCTGGTGTACTGGCCTGTCTCCTGGTACCTCCTCCATGCTCTGGACACTGTGCTGGGAGACACATCAAATCTTCTTGCCACAGCACGTATTGATGTGCCATCCTGGATGAGCTGCACTACCTGAGCAACTTCTGTAGGTTGCAGATACCGCCTCATGCCACCTCTAGTGGTGAGGGCACTAGCAAAATGAAAAACTAACCAAAGATCGGCCAGAAAAGATGAGGACAGGCAAATAGTCTGTGGCCACCACCTGCAAATCCATTCCTTTTATAGGGGTTGTCTTGTAAATTGTCTAATTTCCACCTGGTGGAAATTAGACAATTTACCAACAGGTGAAATTGATTCACAAATCAGTGTTGCTTCCTAACTGGACAGGTTGATATCTCAAAAGTGTGATTGACTTGGAGCTACATGTCATTGCTTATGTGTTCCCTCTATTTTTTTGAGCAGTGTACTAACAACAGCATGCCACTCACCAGAGTAAAGTTCTGTGTTGTCAGTGTGGGTGGCTCTCAGACTTTCTCAATGATACAGTCCCTAGGAGGCTCCAAATATAAAACTAATTGGATTATAGGAACACTATTGCCCTTTAAAGCAGCTCGATCACACTTACTACTAGCTTTGTATACACACACACACACACACACACCATACCCCCCCCCCACACACACACACAAACTATACCCCAAACAGCATGCACTACCAGGACAGGGTATGCTGGGTGGGTGGGGGGTTCAAGCCTGTTAAACATGGATTACACATACCCCCACTCCCCACCATTTTAACTCCGTACATGACACGAGTGCACATCAAGCACTGGGACTACTAGGATTGGCGGGTTGTCAGCGGGTTGGTGTGGGTGGATGGTTGGCAGCGGGGTGCCCGGGAAAGCCCCCTGCCCAGGTGGATCACTCTGTCCTTACATTTGCTGCATGGTGTCCTTCCTGCTGGGTTCCAGCAGGGCTATGATGAGTGCTGCCAGGTGCTTTCCTCGGCCCCAGGGTGGCGGCTTGTCATCATGGGTGTGGGCCACGGTGTGGTGGGTGGCTGTCTGACTTGCTCCTGCTGTGTGGCTTTTTTGTGATAGGTGCCGTGAATGTGGGGGACAGAGAGGGACTGCATGTCTGGCTGTCTGCAAGTGCTGGTGGGGCCCTGTCTGCCCCCAGCGGGTGACGTTGGCCAGGTGTATTCGACTATGTGGGTGTGTGCTTGATGCATGCGGCCGGGGGGGAGGCATCTACTGTGATGGGTTTCGCTTCTACATTGGGCAGGGATGGGCAGGGATGGGCATGCCCCCCCGCCACCTGCCTGCTGGGTGGGTAGTCCTAGCGGTGCATCAGTTTGTTGGGTGTGGGGCCTGGTGCTTGCTGTCTGTGGCAAGCACAATGCCCCTTGCCTGCGCCTGGGGGTTGGCAATGGGGGTACATCTCAGGATGTGGTGGGACTGGCTTGTGCTCTGGCTGTGGCGGGCTGTTGCTCTGTGGGCTCCTTGTCTACCTGTTGCCTCAGTGTTCCTCTGGGGTTGGCAATGCTTTGGGCTCAGTCTATTCTCTTGCTCGAGGTATGCCTGCACGACTGCAGATGGTGGCTGCAGAGCCTGTCTTCTGCCCGGAGGCACTATGAAAAGTTGCAGATCTCAGACACCAGAATTTAATAGGACGAATACCATGCACTCACAGGTGGATATTTAACATACACATCGGTGGACACGTCACATACACATACACACTCCTAGCATCAGCCTGACATACTTCCTGGAACACTATCTGGATTATATCCTTCTTCTTAGCCCCTTCTTCCCTGTTTTTTTCAGTCTGCTCCTTTATCATCACAACTGCTATCCCAAACTCGACATAATCATGTTTTGTCAAACACATGTCAGCGTCTATTTCTTTGTCTATGTCTTATTAGATACATGTTGTCAGCTTTTGTTTCAGAGTCTCCTTGTCTCACATGTGGTGATTGTAAGCCTCTTGGTGTTTGGTTGTTTAGCTGATCAAACATGCAGAAGGGGTGGGGTGGGGTGGCGGCTATAAATAACAAAAACCCTGTGCTCTTGTCATCCCACGGATCATACAAAGGATGAAGTTACTGTAAGCAGGTTTTGATAATTAATTAAAATTGTCTTTGTAGGTGGAGGACTTGAACTCCACTTGCAGATAAACTATCAAGGACACAATGCAAATGCTGTGTTGTATGCCAAGCCTGCCGACAGCACAGGTTAAAAAAAATAATAATACTACGGCTTCAGGGAAAAGAAATACACCAAGATTTGGTATCAAACTGATGCATTGTTCTAAAGGATACCATTCAAGTTTGAGATCACAGAAACGATATACCTTTTAGATTCAGTTCGTGTTGAAAGCACAGTATTTTGGGGTTATGAAAAATATAAAAATCCTAATGTTAAGAAATTAAATATAATTTAGCTAAGTATGACATGAAAATCTGATCAGGAGAATAAAGAATGTCTTGAGGATTAGACTTTGTCGTTGCACTGCTATGGCATTGAACTGTCATCATTTCTCAAAAGCCTGTGACAGTGATGTAACAAGGATCCTGTCCGGATCAAGATAAATCCTCCCCTTAAAAGTTTCCTATATAATAAGAAGTAATATTAAGTAATATTAATATAATATTAAGTAATAATAAGAATGTTTCTTGGCCAGATAATGTACAATGTAATTGTGTGTGGTTTCCCAGTTAATGTGTGTTTATTAAGCTGAATTTCTAATTACAAAAGATGAATCTTCATCCTTTGGTGGGAAAAAAAAAGCAAAGCAGGCAATTAAACGGTTTTCTGTTTTGGTACATTTCAGATGCTCTGTACTTAGCCAATGGTGGGAGGTATATTCTGTAGCGAGGACGTTTAGATAGAACGTTGATCCTTTGATAGCACAATCAAAGATCTTTTCATTTGTTTTAGCAGAAAATAATTCACGAGTCAAAACATCACATATTTGTCATTTGTTTCAGCTCTGCTGTTGTTCTGCCTCCCGCTGTGAGCTCAGATGGAGGGTTTGACGCTCACACTCAGCTCTCTGACTGACGGTTTGACTACACGTATCAATATGAACACCACAGGACAGCAACACAGCCACACAGATGAGCATGATGGCTTTAGACAAGAAAAACACAGATCTGATTTTGAAAGATGATACAGACAGACAGTGCATATGTCTGTCTGTATCATCACTCTTTTTTTTTCTCGCTCTCTTTTCTGTTATGACAACAACAGGATAGTGATAAGACCAGACAGCAAAATAGGGTGATCTGGCGTGAAAGCTATCAGAAACATAAAACCAGAGGCAAGAAACTGAAGAGCACTGGACAGCTTCCTCAGTCTACATTATAAGTAATGCCTTGCAAATGATGGCAACACAAATGTAATAATAACCACAGCAAAAACAGCAAGTGAACAATAGATTTTAGATAGTCTGGACACCACAGGTTAATGGTTAGTCAATAAGGTGGAAAAGCACATCAGTTCTGTGGCAAGCATATGTGTGTGTGTGTGTGTGTGTGTGTGTGTGTGTGTGTGTGTGTGTGTGTGTGTGTGTGTGTGTGTGTGTGTGTGTGTGTGTGTGTGTGTGTGTAATCCTCTCAGAGCCAAGTATACAGAGGTATGTATGACGTAATGGGTGAAAAAATTGCAGAATTTTTAACTAAATAGATTTTTGAAACCATTGACACTGCCAAGCAAATCTAGCTTTTTTTTTTTAATCTGTCTTATAACATACATAATTGTATACAGTTTTTAAAATGTCACCCGCATTAACTGGAACTACTATACATAAATGATGTGACATTACATTACATTACAGTCATTTAGCCGATGCTTTTATCCAAAGCGACTTACAATAAGTACATTTAACGTAGGAAATCAGGAGAACTACTAGCCATCGAAAGATGGGCAGCGACTATTACTATTTTCGTGAAACAAATTCTGCTTTACATTGGTTCTGAATCCAACGCCTCATCTTTATGTAAATCATAGTCAAAATGGTGACTGATGTGTCCAGTTTATTTAGCTGTAAGTTAACCGATGCTCGTGCCACAGACCTCACAGAGTTTTGTCCTGCTCGTGCCGGCGGCATTGTGAGAAGCTGTGCCGGCCTGACAGAGATGGGGGGGGGGGCTCTGCATGGGTAACCAAGGTCACATGTAGTGTACAGGACCATAACATTGTAATTAAAAGTCATCGAAAATTTACAACTACATTTTGTCCATATTCATTAAAATGTTACAGAACTGACATTAGAAATTTTGTGGAGATTGCCTCAGATTTATACAGTCTCCCATATTGAGAAGACACGAGTTTGCAGTGCCCTAAATGAAAGGGACTAATTGGCACCTGGTGGCTTAATTGATAGCTCAGGGGTGGAACAAAAGTAGATTAGAGGTAATCAATTGGATGAAAGTTACAATTCACAAGCTGTCTTTTGAGCAGGCTAGTACATTTGTGTATACAAAAATTGATGTGTGACCGCTTCAGTCTCAACTGACTGCAGGTATCCCCCCCTTATAGACAATTCAGTGGAATAACTACCGAAAACAATAATCGATTTCATATGCAAATTGCTGTGACCATTAACTAGAGTTTCAAAGGCCGTGTACGATTCACAGAGGATTTGGGAAAAGCTGCAGTCACAGCATTGTAAGATGGTGACAGATTTATTTTTAGCCCCCCTCCTCGGCTAACGGATGGTCATTCCATCTTCACGTAGATGGCCTCTTTGACTCCCCGTTCAAATCAGCATCCCTCCCTACCAAGTATATATACAGTGCTGTGATTGCAAACATTCCCAAATCCTCTGTGAATAGTACACATGGCCATTGTAACTCTAATTAATGGTCATGGCAATTTGCCTATGAAACCAATCATTGTTTTTGGCCGTTATGCCACTGTATTGTTTATAAGGGTGGGGATACCTGCAGTCACTTGAGAGTGAAGAGGTCAGTTAGGTGAGTGATGAAACGTTTCTCTCTCAATAAACACTGCGTCCAGATGAACTGTTTCAGCTTTTTGTGATAAGGTTTATTCTTTAAGCACAGCATCCATTGCATGTCTGTCTGTCTTGTGAGAGAGAGCCTTCCTCTGTTGCACTCCCTGAGGTTTCTTCCTATTTTTTCTCCCTGTTAAAGGGTTTTTTTAGGGAGTCATTCCGTATCTGATGCAAGGGTTTAAGTGCAAGATGTTGTATTGCTGCAAAGCCTCTGGAGACAAATTTGTAATTTATGAAATAGGGCTATACAAATAAAATTGACTTGACTTGAATTACTGTTTAATCTGTGAAAAAAATATGTGATTATTAGACAGTAGATATTGGCATTAGATGTGAATTTAAAATGGAAGAAAAAAAGGTGATAAATCATCACACTAAGCTGCCAAAAAGAAGACGTCACCAAAAAAGTGTTCCTTCGAGAGAATGGTGTTGGCCCACCTGAAGGAAATCACAGGCCCGCTGCTCAACCCCCTGCAGTTTGCCTACCGAGCAAACAGGTCAGTGGAGGATGCAGTCAACATGGAATTGCACTACATCTTCCAAAACCTCGACTCCCCAGGGACATATGCAAGAGTCCTGTTTGTGGACTTCAGCTCCAGCATTCAACACCATCGTCCCAGATATCCTCCATTCCAAATTCACCTGGCTAACTGTACCAGCCCCCATCTGCCAGTGGATCAAAAACTTCCTGACAGACAGGAAGCAGCTGGTGAGGCTGGGGAAAATCATATCCAGCACCAGGACAATCAGCACTGGCATCCCCCAAAGAATGTGTTCTCTCCCCTCTACTCTTCTCCCTCTACACAAACGACTGCACCTCAGGTGACCCATCTGTTAAACTCCTGAAGTCTCTGGAAGACACAACCATTACTGGCCTTATCTGGGACGGTGATGAGTCTGCATATAGATGGGAGGTTAATCAGCTGGCCCTCTGGTGTGGCCATAACAACTTGGAGCCGAACACGCTCAAAACTGTGGAGATGACAGTGGACTTCAGGAGGAGCCCCCCAACACTGCATCCCCCTCCCGCCATACTCAACAGCATAGTGTCTATGGAGAAAACCTACAGATTTCTGGGTTCCACAATCTCCCAGGACCTAAGGTGGGCATCCAACATAGACACAGTCATCAAAAAGGCCCAGCAGAGGATGTACTTTCTCCACCAGCTCAAGAAATTCAACCTGCATCAGGAACTGTTAATTCAGTGCTACACTGCAATAATCCAGTCTGTCCTCTGCACGTCTATCACTGTCTGGTTTGGTTCAGCCACCAAACAGGACAGGGACAGACTACAACGGAAAGTTAGGTTTGCAGAGAAAATGACTGGTGCCAACCTGCCCTCCATTCAGGACTTGTACATCTCCAGACTCAGGAAACAGGCAGGCAACATCACTGCAGACCCATTACACCCTGGTCACAACCTGTTCGAACTCCTCCCCTCTGGTAGGTGCTACAGAGCACTGTACCCCAAAACAACCAGATATAAAAACAGTTTCTTTCTGTGGGCTGTCATTCAAATGAACGCTTAACATTGTCCAATAAATCCAACCATTTTGTATCTACTGTACTGTGTACTGTACGTATACTGGTACGTTTCGTCATGTCCATCTACCTCAGACATGTATATAAGTAACCTAATAACATCTATTTCAGCATCTCTGATATATTCTCTGCACTATTGTACTTTATCGCCTCTTTTTTTTCCACCTGTATATAGTCAATTCTTGTGTATTATTATTATTTAATTATTTTGTGTTTAGACCAACATGTGAAGAATTGCTGAGTTCTTTTGGGTCTTCTGCTTGGCAGTCATTCAAGTTGCAATTTTTATTTTTTTTAAAACAGATATGCATGTTTACATGAAGTGAAATCTAAATTTAGAGCTGCCACTGTTAATTTTCAGGGAAATTATCTAGTATGTGTGGCTCAGACAATACCATTTACAAATTAAATTACAGCACAACCCTTTGTAAAACTACTCCACTTTAAATAACCTTAATGCCTACTTAAAGTTAAGTCGAGTCAAGTCAATCAATTTTATTTGTATAGCCCAATATCACAAATTACAAATTTGCCTCAGGGGGCTTTACAGTAATACAACATCCTATCCTTAGACCCTCGCATTGGATAAGGAACAACTCCCTAAAAAACAAAAAAACAAAAACTAAAAACTTTAACAGGGAGACATTTTTTTTTTTAGCAAGAAACCTCAGAGAGAGCAACAGAGGAGGGATCTCTCTCCTAAGATGGACCTAGTGCAATGGAGGTTGTGTTTACATAATTTACAGAATACAACATTGAAAGAGCATAACAAAATTATAAAGCAGCGGTGCACCACTTTTTTGCTTTAACTTATCATCATGAAATAAATGTTGATTGCACATTGCACATTGTAATGGCTATAGAATTGTGACACCATCGGCACTGATGATCAGTTCCCTATAAGCCTTGCTTTCACATGCTTTCACTATACAGTTCTGTCCGCCACTGAATACGATCTTGCGGCGAAATTAAGGCTCAATTTACGGCACAAAGGAAGAGCATCAACCACTGCAAATAGGAAGAGGGCAGCTCTTTTATTTTCCTCTGTAGCTTTTGGTAGCTCTCCCAAGTAGCGCAAATGGCAGACAGTGGAACAACCAACCGAAGTGACAGTGGAAATGCTACACAGCAAGAGAAATGAACCCTGGTGATGGAAGAGGCAGAGAAGATGAAGAGGGAGAATGATAGAAACAGGTAAAACAAGAATGAACCTCGGATGGGCACTCACTCGATGGAGCAAGGTCCGGTGTTGTATCAAACTCTGTTTCCCCATCGAGATCTGTTTACCCCTAGCCAGACGAAAGTGTTCGCATGGAAACAGGTTAGCTATCGGTTATGATCAGGTTAAGGTAAGCATTAGGTTAAGCTTAGGCTTTGGTTGAGGTTAGGTTAAGCTTAGGCTTTGGTTGAAGTTAGGTTAAGGTTAGGGTTAGGGTGAGGTTAGGTTAAGGTCAAGATTAATCAAGCCCTCCTGGTGTTGTGCGACCTCTGATTAGAGGGAAACAGATTTCGACGGGGAAAGAGTTCAATACAACACCTGGGCCTTGAGAGGGTTCGAAACCAACATCAGTTGGCGTTCTTGCTACTGGATCAGAAAATAACACAACATGTTTACCTATTAATACTACTAGATGTTTTACTCTGCCTTCATCTTAGCAGGGAGATCAGGGTTTCTAGTTCAAATTGGGATTGTTATGGTTGTTTCTTATGGTTATTTCTTGTAGCTTGCCAGCGTTCCATGCTGGCAAGCTACTCATTATTTGAAACATAATGGGTACAGCATCACAATTGGAGTGTTGTTTAAATATAGGGGGCGTACAAAACGAGAGGATAAATGTAGTCAACATCTGATAGGATTGCCCCCACTGTTACTGATGAAAGACTCTTAATCCTTCCCCATCACCCCCCCCCACCCGGAGAATTCCACTATGAAGCTTTTCTCAGTGTAGAAACCTCAGGTTCTAGCAGTTTGTTCCTTTTCCTTTTTTTGTACCAAAAGATGAACGAAAAACAGCTTAATGAGAAATTGTACATTTTGGTTGACCTTACCTTTAACACGAGCTAATGAAATCTAATGGCAAAAGGCTTTGGGCAGAATAGACTTGCACCAAGATTAACCATATATTATCCTCTTAGATCTATAATACATCAAACATACTGAGAGAAAAGTGCTGTAAAACCAGTGATAAAAGAACATGGATACGAAAGACGGAAGCAGAGAGAAAGAAAGACAGAGAGAGAGAGAGAGAGAGAGAGAGAGAGAGAGAGAGAGAGAGAGAGAGAGAGAGAGAGAGAGAGAGAGAGAGAGAGAGAGAGAGAGAGAGAGATTTTGATTTTTAACAAATACTTGAATAAAAATTACAAAAGTTACAACACAATAAGCAGGATAAAAACCAACATGGTCAGTAACATCAGATTCACAGAAACTAAATCATGTCAGTACACTCCGAAAGATCAGCTCATCATCAACAATACAGAAAGCAAGTTTTTGTAACATCACACACTGCGAAAACTTTCCCAATTTTTCATCATTTTGAAGTAGCAAAAATCTACTTTTAAACGTGCTTTTAACATCTATTCTGTTTCTTCTGCTCAGATACACAGCCATCTTTGCACTCCCCAGAAGGAAATAAAAAAAACTGGCATTTGACCTTGTTTTTCTGAGTGTAGCTGTAGCCCAGAATGAACATGGGTTTAGAAAAGACTTCCCAAACAACCCAAAAACATTTTCCAGCAATGTAAAAAGTGGCAGCAGTTGACAACATTCCATGAAAAAATGAAAAACACTTTCACGATTAGTGCAAAATGGGCAATCATGGCTAACATCAGAACTGATGACAGAGACAAAAGCATTAACAGCCGCAATACCATGTAAACCCTCCACTGCAGGTCTGCAGCTCTTTTGACCAGTGGTGGTTTGTACACTGCTCTCCACTCAGTTCCAACACTGTCACTCAAACCTAAGTGAGCTCTCCATGGAGTGTCAGGTTTACCATTTAATGTGTCCCTGTGCAGAACTTTAACATACATTTTGTACACAGACCTTCCATTTGGACCCTGAAAAGAAAACACGGAGGAATTCTCCCTTTTTAAAAGAGGTCCTGTACAGTCCTTAAAATCTGGAGAAATAAGCCATCTGGGTGGTGTGGTAGTCTATTACGTTGCCTACCAACACAGGGATCTCTGGTTCGAAACTCTGTGTTACCTCCGGCTTGGTCGGGCATCCCTACAGACACAATTGGCCGTGTCTGCGGGTGGGAAGCCGGATGTGGGTATGTGTCCTGGTCGCTGCACTAGTCCCTCCTCTGGTCAGTCAGGGCACCTGTTCAGGAGGAGGGGGAACTGGGGGGAACAGCGTGATCCTTCCCTGCGCTATGTCCCCCTGGTGAAACTCCTCACTGTCAGGTGAAAAGAAGCGGCTGGTGACTCTACATGTATTGGAGGAGACATGTGGTAGTCTGCAGCCCTCCCCAGATTGGCAGAGGGGGTGGAGCAGCGACCGGGATGGCTCGGAAGAGTAGGGTAATTGGCCAAGTACAATTGGAGAGAAAAAAGGGGGAAAAAATTTAAAAAAAATAAAATCTGGGGAAATGTTCATTGAAGGGAAAATAACAGAGCCATTATAATACTGAATCAACAGTGATCACTCACCCCTTGTGAGAGCTTCCCTCCATTTGTTAAGCAGCAGAGTGATGACAGACGTTGATCTCAGCTCTAAGCAGGAGGCAAGAGGAGCTGCATTGTCCATGTTTGGGCCTGCAAACTCAACTACATGTCCCAGAGTCACCACGTTCGACACACAGAACCACCTGAGCAGAGTTGGCCCCACTTGACAGACTGCAATGAAACGGGTGCCATGTATGATTGGTTCCTGGAGCAGCCAAAGCAAGGAGCCACGTTGTCTCAGTCTCTCGTTGTTTAACAAACTCCACACCTTGAACAGCCCACAGTAGAATTCAGGTATTTCCTTGATGTTAAGCTGCTTTAAGTCCATCAAAACCAAAGATCTGTTCAGTCCCAGTCCACCTAGCTGATTCAGAATGGTGCAAGCCAGCGACCTCCGCACTAACTCAGCAGGATCATACAGAAACCTTTGTAGGAACTGGAAACGGAAGGTAGCCCCCCAGCCCACCCCCACCCGCTGCTCAGGTGGATCAGGCCCTGCGCTCCTTCAGCCCTCGGCAGATACAGCATACTCTGAGGCACCCAATGCAGTTTGTCCCAGAAGAAGTTAACAACAGGAGCCTGGATCTTGGACAGCAGATCTGGTGGGGGGGGGGGGGGTCAACAACTGGCAGGTGATGCCATAAAATTGATGATATCAAGTTGTTAGTGATCACAACTCGACCTCTGTAGGACATCTTGGTTAAAATCCACTTCCACTTTGCCAACCAACCTTTGACCTTTTCAAGAAAATTTTCCCAGTTTTTAAGAACAACAGACTGATCACCTAGAAACACTCCTAAATATTTCAGCCCCCCCCACCTTTCAAATCAACCCCCCAGGCAAACAGAGCGTTTTCTCCAGTAACCCTCAACACCGAGAGCTTCAGTTTTGATCCAGTTAACTTTGGCTGAAGATATTAGCCGAACTGGATGATGTCCCTCACCAACATGTCAATATCCTGCTGACTGTTCACCAGAATTAGTAAATCATCTGCACAGGCTGATAGTTTTAAGGGTGCACTACAACCTGGGATAGTTATACCCTGACGGTCAGATCTAAGTTGTGTAACAGAGGCTCAAATGCTAGGGAATACAACATGCCTGAGAGGGCACAGCCTTGTCTAATTCCCCTTTGGATTTGAAAAGGATTGCTCAAACCACCATTAATTTTCATCACACTCTGAATGTCACACTACAGAACCTTAATTTTCTTACTAAAACCAGGACCAAAACCAAAGGCACTCAATATGAGCCATAAATATGCATGGTCAACACGATCAAGAGCTTTTTCTTGATCAATTGATATGATGCCGGCTTTGAGGCCAAACAGCTTACAGATCTCTAACAAGTCTCGAATCAGAGTGACGTTATTTGAAATCAACCTGCCAGGTACACAGTAGGTCTGGCCACAATGAATCCCTTGTTCCATCACTTTACTCAGCCTGGTTGCTAACACTTTTGAGAGGAGCTTATAATCAGTGCAAAGCAGTGGCACAGGCCTCCAGTTTTTAATGGACTGTAGGTCACCTTTCTTAGGCGGTAAGGTGAGAACCACCCTCCTGCAGCTTAATGGCAGACGCCCTCTGGCGAGACTATCATTTTGCACTGCCAGAAGACCCCCCCCCCCCCGACCAGAAAGATTTGTAAAAATCAACAGGTAGACCATCAATTCAGCGGATCATCCACTTACACACAAACACACTCACACAGATGTAGCTTGGCATACACAAACACACACAAATATACAAACAACTACATACAGGTATACACATTTCTTAATGCTGGGCCTGCACACACACACAGCACCCTACATACCCCTAAATACCCACTCTCACAGACTTCTGCTCCCAACATGCACTCCGAGCGAGAGAGAGAGGGAGAGAGGAGTTTGAAGCAAAGGCAGAGAGAACGTGAATATTAGAGAATATACAGATAAGAACTCTCTGTCAAGAAGAAGGAACAGAGTTCCCTCAGGGACAGCCATGTTTTCACAGGTGACAGGTGATAAGGGGTCACTGACGCTGTCCATAATGCAGCTACCTGGACTAAAGTGTGTGTGTGTGTGTGTGTGTGTGTGTGTGTGTGTGTGTGTGTGTGTGTGTGTGTGTGTGTAACACACTGGAAGCCATCATGCAGAACTGACAGATGATGGAAAACCAGACAGCTAATGGGTTTTCCCGCTAAGCACCCTCTCTCCAGATTTCAAAGACCTGTGTGTGTGTGTGTGTGTGTGTGTGTGTGTGTGTGTGTGTGTGTGTCCAAAGTTATGGAATTTATAAAGGTCTACAGAATAATTCAGATGAGCAATTTCATTAAATTGTTTGCCCTCATTAAGCAGCATACATCAGATGCCGTCACGTGACTGTTGTTCTGTTATTTCAGTTGGTCTGCCCATTATCTGCAATTTTGTGCAGAGAGGACATTATCTTACTGACTGATATTTTATTGGTAGAAGATTGAAGTGGATTTGAAAAGGCAAATGGAGACAAAAACCATGAGGCTGCTCTGCTCACAATCAACTTCCTGACTGAGTTGCATGATACAAGGTCAAACCCTTAAATTCATAAACTGATGTTAGACAAGGAACTGCCAGCAGGGGGAAATAAACCAAACTAAAAGAAAATGTCCTGATGGGGACTGAACAGACATTATCTTACTGACTGATAATATTTTCTATTGAACAGGAAGATCAAATGTTCAATCATCTATCTACTGCCGCACTGGCACCGATGTACTGATCAAGATATTTTGTGATTTACTTATTGTGGTTCATCGAGCTAATTTAGAAATGGAAATGTCCTAACTAGGTTTTTACTTTGATCAGAATGGATTTTGATCTTACACTCATCTATCTATCTTTATAGTATCCGTCTAGCTGGCTGTTGTCTGTAAAACTTCTAATGACATATTTTGCATGTCAGTTGGGGCTCTGTTTTGGATATGTGTAATTTGTGAGCTTTGGCAGTCCATTGAAATGACAAAGCTTTAGAAAATCTCTGACAAAAAAGAATGTGTCTCATTTTCAGGCTAATGTAATTTGGTCATATGTGTGTTCATTATACCAACTCGGTATCAGAGAGCCAAATTTGAATTAATTTTGTTGTCAGGGGAGTAATGAGTTCACACGGACAAGTGTTGATGTGTAAGGATAGATATTGCACAGATGCATGGATGCAGCATTCACACCCCTATGGTCGTAGGGTACCAGAATTCTGAATTCTGTAGACGACTGACTTGTGTGTGCTTGGACAACAGAGCACTGATTCTAGCTGGTGTCAGTGGCTCTGGAGTACATCCAGCGACTGGGGCTGCACTGCAACAGAAATATGCCAGTTGGTGCCTGGCAGACAATCCAATTCTTGGGCATATGGATAGATGCTAGGTCTATTCCAAATTAAAGAGATATACAAAAGAAACCCGAGAAAATGTTGTTGCTTGAGGCCAAAAGTCTTTATCATCCCCACTGCACATCCCATCGAAATACTGCTCCTCTTGAAATCTAATTAATAGTGCCAACCTCATGAACTTGCATCTTTATGGTGAAAAAAAAACCAACTGGATCTAGTTGAAGTCAAATAAGCATTTACAAAATGTTTTTATGCATGCTCAATAATCCAGGTAATGAAATCACATAAGGTTGAATCAGTTCATCTGGACACAAAATTTATTGAGAGAAATGTTTCACCACTCACCTAAATGACCATGACATACTCAGTCTCTTCAAGTCATTTAAAAAAATTATAAAAAAAAGTTGATATATATATATATATATATATATATATATATATATATATATGTGTGTGTGTGTGTGTAGCGTTTTTTTCCGAAACCTTCAGTGGTGTTGATAGAAGTGTTCAACTAATGAGGAGCGGAATATCAATACTGATGCAGGAAAAAGTTTTCATACATAGCAGTACAAGCCTGTTTCGTGCGTCGTGCACTCATCAGCTGCTAATGTGACTATGACATTAGCAGCTGATGAGTGCGCGACGCAGGAAACAGACTTGTACTGCTATGTATGAAAACTTTTTTTCCTGCATCGGTATACATATAGTATATATATATAAACTTAGAACAAAAAGTAAGGAAATTTGTGTTTGGTAGATTATTTCTTTGTTGTAACACTGCTTCTTGGCAATAAATCTTATAGCAGGCACCTGATTGTCAGCACCTGGGGTACCAGAAGCTCAAAACAAGAGTCAGT
The DNA here is from genome assembly GCF_029633865.1 of Lampris incognitus. NCBI lineage: Eukaryota > Metazoa > Chordata > Actinopteri > Lampriformes > Lampridae > Lampris > Lampris incognitus. Next base: position 35,263,880 of record NC_079217.1, read on the forward strand.
AGCAACAGCAAAATAAGCTGTTTGGCATTGGCAGAGAGGATTTGGCAAATTTTTCTTGAGCGCAACCCACATACTCAGCTCTGCCGCTCATCCCACAAATGCATGTGCCTTACAAATGTGGCACCATTTAAAAGGGAAATAAACAGGCTTTCCAACGGTATAAGTTGTTATATTACATAAAAAAGCTTGGTTGGTAGTTGGCCTATAACCTTTGTTTGCAAGTCATTGTTTGTACAGAAAATAAAGTGAAAATGTAGTTTTAATGACACCAACATCTTCGTCCCACTCCTGGTACATGTACTAAAGAAATTAGACCAAGTTATCTTAACAGTTGTCAGGCAGTGCTGTTAAATTAACCTGCTATTTCTTTATTGTGTTTTTTAAGGATTCCCTTTATCTGAGGCAGGTACAATCAACTAGTCTTTCTGGAGTCTGCAATAACATTTATTGCAATCACATTAAGCAAAACCATTAAACAACAACAATACAGCATTAACTGTATTAAAAACCACACACATACTAGTCACACATCACATAGAGAAAAAAAAACTTGCACAATTTCGACACACTTGACTGACAGTCTCTGGTTTGTACGTCTTAAAGACCTGGTGTTATGCGGCTAGGTGCACAGGCGACGAGCCAAACAAGACATTTTACACAGTCACTCTTTGAAGACAGTGACTATATTAACTGATTAACTGGGAAAGTTTCATAAAGGGAAAGTGCATGAGATTTGGCATACCCAAAGTCTTATAAATCTGATTATTTTTCAAAGTATGCAGTTTTCCTCTTTTGTACGTACGCAACTTTTTAGTGTAAATCCTATGCAAATTTGTATTCATAAGGCCCCAGGTCTTTAAGCCACTTACAAATATACACTGTAAAATTGCCCGAATCTCTTTTCTGGCATCAGCGGCGATTCTCCCTGTTCTCACACACAGCTATAAAATGTACAGCGTTTAGTCACACAGACATTCAGTGTCTTCTGTCTCGTTCTCTGCTCATGTAGGGTGTCTTAATATTGTAAACTACTGTTGAAAATAATTATTCTATTCATCTATGTATCTATTATTTCAGCATTCTCAGTTTTCCATATTACTCAAACTTTACAAGATCTGACATACCTCAACAAACCCATACACATCTCTCAATCACTACTTTTGCATGACCTCAAACGTTTAATAAAGTAAGTAACGATACCTAGCTACTTTGAAAATGGTACTAACAGATATATGCATGCACCACAATGTTCCCTCGTTCATTCTTGAATATTGAGGTAGCTAGCTAATCTGAGCTTTCACCCCTGATTGCCTCCGACTAGTCATAAACCTGCTGACCTGTCCCCATCACAAACATGGTGTGGCTCAGCTGAACTTCTGGCTGTGCATGCCACTCCATCCTGTCTTGGTTGATGTGTTTAGTTTTTTGATTTTTTTTAACAGAAAAAAACTGTCGATTTATTAGCCTCTCTCTCTCTATCTAACTGTGTCTAACTGTACTGGTAAATCCGGTCACTTACTCCTGGACTGCCAGATTGGAGGAGGGGGGATGGCTGTTATTTCTGCAAGGTGCTGGGGCTGCAGTGTCAGGTTGCAGGGGGAATATCAGCCGAACTGCGAACTGCGTGGTTTACTAACTCATGCCATTGTGAGGAAATTTTCCCACTGTCGTGTATCTACAGGATAATTAAATTATACAATGATCAAGGTTTATCTTGGTCTTCCTCTTTTATTTGCTAGACCGTAGTAACATTACAAAACGACTGTGTTAAGCGGGCACGAAAACACATGAGTGACCCTCTTGCTCTGTCTTCTTCCAAGGGCGCACACCAGAGTGGCGCGCGTACATTTATACAACATACACAACCAATAGACATCGAAGGTCAGAGGTCAAACGTAAAATATATATTACTGCAACTAAAAACATTTGCTTTCGTGTGTATCTCCATACACTACACTCCTCCCCTGAAATCTGAACCCAGTACATTTACAGTACAACATTTCATTTTTTTTTTACATCTTTTCAACATCAAATTGTTATAACAACAACTGGGTTCTCACAGATTTAATCCATCAGGCGGCTTCACATGCCTCTGCGGCCTCGAGACACCCTCTGCAACTGAGGAGGGAGCAGTATCACTGGATCCTTGCTGCACAACCCTCTCAGTGGATTATGGAACCTTTACAGGCATTGCTACACATGCATGTGATACATTTGGAACAGCTCTCAGATCATCATCAGATTCATCTGACACATTACAGTTCTCAATCTCAGTATTGATCATTTGATTGACATGTCTCTTCTACACCTTTCCATACACTTTCACAAGATATGTGACAGGACCAAGTGCCTTTACAATGCACCCAGGCACCCATTTAACAGCTTCCCCTCCCCTGTGGTTTCGAACCAACACCTTCTGTTTTGGTAGGAAGTGTCTGACTTGTGCCAACTTATTTGCTTGCTTGGACTGTTGACTGTCCTGTCTCTGTTGCATGGACTCTGTGAAATTAGGTTTGGTGAGAGACAACCTGGTTTTAAATTGATGTCTGAGAAACAATTCTGCAGATGTTTTCCCCGTAGCAGACTGTGGTGTACTCCTATAACAGAATAGGAAATTGTGTATGCAGTGCTGCAACGTCATATTGCTAATCTTTCCCTTTTTAAGAGCTGTTTTCAGGTTCTGCACCAAACGCTCTGCAGTCCCATCAGAAGCTGGGTGGTAAGGAGAACTCTTAATGTGTTTCACCCCATTGTTTTTCAGGAATGTTTCAAACTCAGCAGATACAAATTGTGGTCCATTATCAGACACAAGTTCGTCTGGAAGACCCCCAAGTGACAATGCATCCTCTCAAAACTTCTATGTTCTTTTCAGACGTAGTGCTACTCATCAAAGCTACTTCTGGCCAATGTGAATAGCTATCAGTGACCACTAGGAAGTTGAACTTTCCCCTTTGAGCATAATCTATGTGTATCCTCTGCCGAGGACGGTTAGGCCAGCTCCAATTGCGAACAGGAGCTGTGGCAGGTTGGTGTCTGTTTAACTGGCATGTCTGACAACAGTGACTCTATGTCAGAATCAAGGTTTGGCCACCAAAAGTGACTACGGGCTAATGCCTTCATCTTTACCATTCCCTGGTGATTTTCATGCAAGTCACATAACATCTGTGGTCTTAACACCTCTGGTATGATTACCCGAAAAACCCCACATCACACAGTCAGACTCAACAGTCAGTTCAGTGTTTCTTAGAAGTATGGCCTTAACTCATCTTCATCCAAATTCTTTGGCCAACCATTCAATGTGAAGTGCTTCACTCTCTGTAGTACTGCATCAGTCTTTGTCTGTTTTGCAATCTCTTGTGAGGACACTGGCACTTTATCCAAGAATGAGACCCTAACCACAGAACTATAATCTGAGTCTGCCTCTTGAGTCTGTACTGGTAACCGCGATAATGCATCCGAATTTGCACGTTGTAAGGATGGCTTGTAACGTATGTCATACTGGTATGCTGCTAAAATTAATGACCACCTCTGCAGCCTAGCTGCTGCCAATGTAGGCAGTCCAGTCTTGGGCCCTACTATCTTTAGGAGCGATTTGTGGTCTGTAAGCAGAGTAAACTTTTGTCGCACTTAGATGATAATAAGTGCTTCTTTCTCTATCTGAGAATAGTTGACTTCTGTTTTAGTGAGTGTCCTAGACACGTAGGCTATAGGTTTCTCACTGTTGTCTGGAAACTGATGTGAAATCACGGCACCTATGCCATAAGGCGAAGCATCACATGCCAAAATTACAGGCAGTTTAGGTAAGGATCATAATGTGTAAGCTCTGGCGCGACTACAAGCTGTGCTTTAGTACGCTCAAACGCCTCTTGACATTTTCTTGTCCAATCCCACTCTCTTATCTTTATGTAGGAGCTCAGTCATAGGCTTAATCTCGCTGGACAGGTTTGGTATAAATTTGCCATAGTAATTGAGCATGGCTAAGTACGACCTCAATTCTGTCACATTTTTCGGCACAGGAGCTTTGTCAATAGCCTCAGTTTTCTCTTTAATTGGGCGCACACCCTCAGCATCAATTACATGCCCGACGTAGGCCACACTGTTCTGAAAGAAGGCACATTTCTCTTTGTTAAGCCTAAGCCCATGTTCTTCCAGTCACTGTAACACTTGATTAAGATTGCGCAGATGTGCGGTGGTATCTGTTCCTGTTATCAAAATATCGTCTAAGTAGCATACCACGCCATCAAGCCCTTGTAATACCTCATCCATAGTGCGCTGGAAAATAGCGGCCGTGCTAGCGACCCCATATGGCAAGCGGTTGCATACATAGAGACCTCTGTGTGTATTGATGGTGAGAAATGGCTTACTTTTCTCATCCATGTCGAGCTGAGTGTAGGCCTGCGTCAAGTCAGGTTTAGTGAAATGCCTTCCACCTGCTAAAGTGGAGAATAAATCCTGCGGTTTTGGAAGTGGGTACTGATCTACATCAAGTCACTGATTTACTATCACCTTATAATCTCCGTAAATGCGCACTGACCCATCTTTTTTCGGAATGCACACTAGCGGCGCAGCCCATTCACTATGCTGCACATGAGAGATAATTCCCTGTTGTTCGACTTCAATTAACTTTTTATCCATGGCTTCACGCAGTGCATAAGGCACTGGCCTTGCTTTGCAACATTTTGGTATAGCATCCGGTGATACACGCAAGGATGCAGTGACACCTTTTGCATGGCCTAACTCTGCGCTGAAAACTGCACTGTGCTTTGAGCACACTTGCTCCACTGGGTCAGATGCGGCAATGCGATTCACTTTTGACCAATCTAAGTTGAGCACTCGAATCCAATCAGACCCCATCAGTGCCGGTGCTTTACCATGGACCACTAGCAACGGCTGTAAATGCTGCTTCCCACATTGCACATTCACTAGGATTTTAATCAACAAAGCTAACGGTTGGTCTGTGTATATTCTCAATGTAATGTCACATGAACCGATTTCGACCCTTTCAGTTTCGATTTGTACAGGCTCTCTGAGAGAATTGAAATTGCTGCCCCGGTATCTACCTCCATGTACATCCTAACACCACTGCATTTTACCATCACCTTGTAAGGTTTCACATACTCACACTCAGTCTTTACTGAATACAGTCTCATATCAGTTCGCTGTTCAGAATCAGTCCCTGAGTCCCTGAGTTCACGAGTTGCGTCTGCCTGGTCCACAAAGTTCCCCTCCGGGCTGCCTTTGGTCCGAGCCGGGCGGGCAGACGAATGTCCAGCAGACTGCATCTCTTGGTCCCTACCGGCGTTGGTGCGCTTGTTCCTACAGGATCGCTCTAGATGTCCATTCTTTCCACATCCACGACACTGGAAGTCTTTGAAGCGGCAGCTCCCCGGTCTGTGTCCTTTCCCGAGTCACCTTTAGCAGTCCTTGTGGCTGTCACTGACCTCCCTCTGGTTCTGCGCAGTCCTGGGCTCTCGATATCTCCGCACTCCGACATGATCCGCTCACATATGCACAGATGACTGTCCCTTCTGCATGCTTTCTGATCCAGAATTCGTGCATTCGAAATTGTCCGTTAATTCCACCATCTTTTGCCATGTTAATCCCTCGCCAATGGCGGCATTCAGTAACTTTCCCACAGCTCTTTGTTAGATGTCCCACACACGAACTGATCTCGGAGCTGCTCGTTGAGGCTCACGCCAAAATTGCATGTAGAAGCTAATCCTTTCAAGCTAGCAATGTAATCTGCAAAAGTCTCTCCAGACTGTTGTCAACGGCTTCTAAAAGCAAATCTTTCCGCCAATACGTTCTTCTTTGGCATGTAAAAATCCCGCAACGTCTGTAGCAAGGTTGCAAAAGCAACTTCACTAACTTTTTCGGTGATATCAAGTCCGTTAGCAAGGCAAAATTCTTCGGTCCAACCACGGACAAAAATACGGCTCTTCTCCTATCTTGTTCAATTTTCTTAGCAGACAAGAATTTCATACGCCTTTCTTCATAGTTGTTGAAGGTTTCTGCCATTTCGTCGAACTGCAGTCCTATATCTGTACTATACAGTGCCATTGCATACGTTAGCTGCTAAGCTGCTAGCATCATTCAAAAATTACCGGTGAAGACAGGAGCGACCCGTTGCACATAAAAACAAAGAGGAAAATCCCATCCTCGTCACCAACATTTGTCGTGTATCTACAGACAGGATAAGTGAATTATAGAACGATCAAGGTTTTTCTTGGTCTTCCTCTTTTATTTGCTAGACTTTAGTAACATTACAAACGACTGCATTAAGCAGGCACAAAAACACATGAGTGACCCTCTTGCCCTGTCTTCTTCCAAGGGTGTGCACCAGAGTGGCGCGCATATATTTATACAACATACACAACTAATGGACATCTTTGGTCAGAGGTCAATCATAAAATACATATTACTGCAACTAAAAACATTTGCTTTCGTGTGTATCTCCATACACTACACCCACCAGTTAATAAACTCACGATGAAAGCGTCGGTGTTACCGAATACACCGACCGGACGTTTTTACGTCTGTAAATTTGCTGCTGACTGTGAAAGTGAGGATGAAACGTCATTATAAAACTTGAAAAAACATGAATCGTAATTTATTTGAATGATCAGCATGTAATATCTGCATTCATTTAACAATAAAAGCAGAGCAAAATAGATGAATAAATTCATTGTTGAAGACGTTTTTGTTTTTTTCATTCCTGCCAGCACTAAACTCCGCCTGAAGATGTTTGAGATGCTATGTGTTAATGCTGAGCCCTGGATACCCTGGCCCAATTTAATCCCTGTCAAGCAGTATACGATCATTGTGGTCTGCAACTGTAATATCACATCCAAATCAACATTTAGAGCATTCCGGGCCTTAACCTACAACCAAAATAACACGCCTTGTAATAATGCAGAGTCACCGGTGACGTTCATTGCTTGAAAAGAAAAGACGACATTTCCTTAGGGCAAACTTGTCAATAACGTTTTTGTCAAAGTCCACCAATAATGAATGAATTCATTTTCAATCAATAACATAACCAGTACATTTAACCTCCATTGTCCCATGGTGTCAAATGGTGTTGTGTATAGCTGTGTAGCAACGCCGATATTGTAAAGGTTTTTTACTAAACGTCTTGACGCATGTCATTTATTTTTTTATTGGCTGCTGTCAGGATGGGGCCAACATGACTGTGCCACACAGCTCACTATTTAAAGTATTGTAGCGAATTCGCTAACCGCTCGACTAAAGGTTCCGACCCGTTAGCCAACGGCCAACTTATCCATGCACGTTACACTACCCACCTCCTTCGGGAAAGTGCGTCCACGCGTATCCCACTTCTGACACCAATGTAACGAATTCGGGGGGCAACCACAGGAACTGCCGCAGCCGGGACGCGAACCCATATCTCCCGCATCGCGGGAGACATCGCTAACCGCTCGACTTAAGGTTACGACCCGTTAGCCAATGGCCAACGTGTCAACTTATCCATGCACGTTACACTACCCCCCTCCTTCGGGAAGCACGTCCCCGTGCTTAAGCATATTAGCTCCTTCATGCCTCTGGGCGCATACGCTTCCGATGGCCTTACGGTCTCACCATCCCACTTCTGACACCAATGTAGTGAATTCAGGGGGCAACCACAGGAACTGCCTCACCTGGAACGCCAACCTGTACCTCCCGCGCCGCGGGAGACATCGCTAACCGCTCGACTAAAGGGTCCGACCCGTTAGCCAAGGGCCAACGTGTCTGCTTATCCATGCACGTTACACTACCCCCCTCCAGAAGCAGTAGCGAATTCGGGGGGGAATTCACTACTACTTCTGGAGTACTTTTTTTTCCTGTGGTTGCCCCCCCCGAAATCGCTACATTCGGGGGGGGCAACCACAGGAACTGCCGCAGCCGGGACGTGAACCCGTATCTCCCGCACTGCGGGAGACATCGCTGACCGTTAGACTAAAGGGTCCGACCCGTTAGCCAAGGGCCAACGTGTCTACTTATCCATGCACGTTACACTACTTCCCTCCTTCGGGAAAGCGCATCCACGCGTATCCCACTTTTGACACCAATGTAGCGAATTTGGGGGGCAAACACAGGAACTGCCGCAGCCGGGACGCGAAGCCGTAGCTCCCGCACCAACGGCCAACGTGTCTACTTATCCATGCACGTTATAGTATGTTGAACATGCACACGCTGACGGGCCCCATGCTCACCAAACAAAGACTGCACAGGAAGGTATTTGGAATGTATTGCATAGCAGTACCATTATTATACGTGATAAACATGCAACTGTGGTGGACACGTATTGGGGACAGAATTCAACCCAGGAACTAAGGGTTAAGTCCGGGTTGCCCTGGCAGGTTAACGCAGGGTTAAGTTATGGTTGTCCAGGCAGTTTTCTGGTTATTCTTGCCACCTCCGCTCAGTCGAGCTGTGGGTTTTGTTTGTCTCGCTGATTTACCGTGGATTAAAGAAAGTTGCCTACACGGCTAAAGTGTGAACCTACGGTCTTCTCCGTTACTTCGGCTCTACACTGGTGACCCCGACGTGATTTTCGGATAAGTTTTCTGAAACCACACACATTATGGCTACGAACGCCGTTGCAATTAAACTGCCGGAGTTTTGGGAGTCTTCCGCGGCTACATGGTTCGCGCAGGCTGAGGCACAGTTCGCGCTCAGAGACATAACAGCAGACGAGACCAGGTACTACTACGTATTGGCAGCGCTGGGGTGCGCTACGGCTTCCAGGATAAGCGGTTTCATAACCAACCCACCGGCCGATGGTAAATACGCCGCACTTAAACATCTCCTCCTTGAAACTTTTGAACTGTCTGCAACGGAGAGAGCACGTCGCCTCTTCGCAATTCAGGGCTTGGGAGATGGCAAACCATCGGAGCTAATGAGCAGGATGTTAAACCTACTGGGTCAAGAAAAGCCATGTTTCCTGTTTATGGAGCTGTTTCTGCGCAACATGCCGCCCCACGTCCAGACTGCGCTCGCTAACTCCACCATCACTGATCCCCGTGAGCTGGCAAAGGAGGCTGACCGATTCTTCGTCGCTACACAACGTTCCTCCCATGCCGGGGTGCTGGCTGCTACCTTCACTGGCCCCCCGCCGACATCGCGGGCGTGGCCCGACGGTGGCGCCACAGCATCAGACCGCTACAAGCCCTCTGGACTCTGTATGTACCACGCTCGATTTGGTGCGAAAGCTAAACGGTGCCGTTCCCCCTGCAACTACAGGCCGACGGGAAACGAGAGGGCCAACACTCAGTAGTGGCCATGAGTGTTGGCGATACGAGCAGGCTACTCTTCATCCTCGACACCATCTCTCCGGTCGGCGATTTCTTTGTGACACGGGCGCACAGAGAAGCGTGCTCCCTGCTACTGACGTCGACATCATGGGCGGGGAGCGGGGCCCCCAGTTGGCGACGGCTGACGGCAGCCCTATCCACACCTACGGCGTGCGGTCTGTAGAACTGTGTTTTGGTGGACAACGTTTCACATGGGAGTTCGTCATGGCCAATGTAACGCTTCCCCTCCTCGGAGCTGATTTTTTGTGCGCTTACGGTTTACTAGTGGACATTCAGAACAGCCGTCTGGTCGATGCCTTAACCTTCTCCTCCTTCGCATGTACGCGGAGGGAAGCGGCCTATGCAGGTCTAGCCAACTCTCTCTCAGAGGCAGACAAGTTCACCCGCCTCCTCGCTGAGTTCCCTGACCTCACCCAGCCTACCTTCTCTGCACCCACCGCTAAGCATGGGGTGGAGCATCACATTGCTACGAAGGGGCCCCCGGTCTACGCCAGAGCCAGGCGTCTCGACCCCGCCAAACTCGCCATTGCCAAGTCTGAGTTCGAGCACCTGGAACGCATGGGGATCATCCGCCGCTCTGACAGCCCGTGGGCGTCCCCACTCCACATCGTCGCTAAGCCTGATGGAGGTTGGCGCCCATGCGGGGACTACCGCCGACTAAATGACGCCACCACGCCTGACCGCTATCCTGTCCCGCATATCCAGGACTTTTCTGCAAACCTGTCTGGCAAATGCGTCTTCTCAAAAGTCGACCTGGTCCGTGGTTATCATCAAGTTCCCGTGCACCCCTCAGACATCCCCAAGACAGCAGTGACAACCCCATTCGGCCTATTTGAATTCCTACGAATGCCATTTGGACTCAAAAACGCGGCCCAGTCCTTTCAGCGGCTGATGGATTCAGTGCTCCGTGGCCTTCCTTTCATCTTCGTCTATTTGGACGACATACTCATCGCCAGCGCCTCCGAGGAAGAACACCTGTCCCATCTTCATGCCCTCTTCACACGCCTCAGCCAGCATGGGCTGATCGTCAACCCGGCGAAGTGCCGGTTCGGGCTGACAGCCATGGATTTCCTCGGGCACCGCATCACTGGGGACGGGGCAGTCCCCCTGCCCTCAAAGGTGGAAGCGGTGGCGGCCTTTCCGCGCCCCCAAACAGCTCGTGCGCTCAGGGAGTTCATCGGGATGGTGACATTCTACCACCGCTTCATTCCTCGAACCGCCTTTATCATCCGGCCACTGTACGAGGCGCTGAAAGGCATGTCCCCCAACCAGGCGGTCGACTGGACAGCAGAGCGGGACCGTGCGTTCACCGAGACTAAAGCTGCGCTCTCCCAGGCTACCCTGCTAGCGCATCCTTCACCTACAGCGCCTATTTCCATAACCACGGATGCATCGGACTATGCTGTTGGTGCGGTTCACGAACAGTGGGTGGGGGGGGGCTTGGCAGCCTTTGGCCTTTTTCAGTCGCCAGCTTACACCCCGAGAGCGCAAGTATAGTACTTTTGACAGGGAACTCCTCGGTCTCTGGCTCGCCGTCCGGCATTTCCGTTTCCTGCTAGAGGGCCGCGAGTTTACTGCGTACGTGGACCACAAGCCCCTCACGTTTGCCATGTCCAAGACGGCCGAGCCATGGTCCGCTCGCCAGCAGCGACAACTCTCCTACATTTCGGAATTCACTACCGACATCCAGCACGTCGCTGGTAAGTCTAACCAGGTAGCTGACTGCCTGTCTAGGGCAGTGATTGGAGCGGTCCACCTAGGCCTTGACTATGCACAGATGGCTGCTGACCAGGCCACGGACCCGAGCATCCTCCGTCTCCGGGCCTCCGACACGGGGCTCCGCCTGCAGGACGTTCCTTTCAGCGACACAGGTGTCACCCTCCTGTGTGACGTCTCCACAGGACAGCCCAGGCCCATCGTCCCGCACAGCTGGAGACGCCCCGTATTTGAAGCTGTGCACGGCCTCTCTCATCCAGGCGGTAAGCCATCCGTGCGCCTGACCTCTGCCAAGTTTGTGTGGGAGGGACTTAAGAGAGACGTGAAAGTGTGGGCCGACTCGTGTGTTGCCTGTCAGCGGGCTAAGATACACCGCCACATTAAGGCGCCCCTGGAACGCTTCGCAGTGCCGGAGCGACGATTTGACCATGTCCACGTCGACCTGGTTGGTCCCCTACCCCCCTCCCATGGGTTCACCTACCTCTTCACTGTGGTGGACAGGACTACGCGCTGGCCTGAAGCTGTTCCCCTGGCATCCACGACGTCTGCTGATGTGGCCCGGGCTTTTATTGGGTCGTGGGTCTCACGTTTCGGTACGCCTTCCGACCTTTCATCTGACCGTGGGCCACAGTTTACCTCAGAGCTATGGAATGCTGTGGGTGAGGCTCTGGGCGTCAAGCTTCATCGCACTACCGCCTACCACCCTCAGGCGAACGGCCTATGTGAGCGCTTCCACCGGTCCATGAAGGCTGCGCTTCGGGCTACTCTCAAGGACTGCAACTGGGTTGACAAGCTCCCATGGGTCATGCTGGGCCTGCGGACCGCCCCGAAGGAAGACCTACAAGCCTCCTCTGCGGAGCTGGTGTACGGCACGCCGCTGCGAGTCCCAGGCGATTTCATGCCCAATGCAACGCGTCCCTGGTCAGCTGTGGACCAACGAGCCTCCTTGCTGGACGGGGTCAGAGCTTTCACACCCGTCCCTACCGCCCAACACGGCGCTCCGGTGTCCCAGGTGCCCCCAGGTCTGCAGTCAGCGGACTACGTGTTCATCCGTCACGACGCACACCGCCCCCCTCTGCAACCCCCTTATGACGGCCCCTTCCGCGTCCTGGAACGGGGAACTAAGCACCTGGTGGTGGATTTTGGGGGCACGGCCGAGCATGTTTCAGTGGACCGAGTTAAACCCGCACACCTGGACTTGACGCAGCCGTTGGAGTTAGCCCAACCTCCTCGTCGCGGTCGTCCCCCGGCCCCGCCTCCTCCCCCCGTGGAGGCCCGAGCTGCCTCTTCTGCTCCTCAGGCCGACCTCCACAGGCCCGCGTCAATGCCTCCCAGAGACACTCCGGCCCCTGTTATCCGGAGCCGCCGCGGACGGCCTGTCGTCCACCCGCGCCTGCCTGACTTCGATTACTAGGGCGAATTCTGGGGGGGCTCATGTGGTGGACACGTATTGGGGACAGAATTCAACCCAGGAACTAAGGGTTAAGTCATGGTTGCCCTGGCAGGTTAACGCAGGGTTAAGTTATGGTTGTCCAGGCAGTTTTCTGGTTATTCTTGCCACCTCCGCTCAGTCGAGCTGTGGGTTTTGTTTGTCTCGCTGATTTACCGTGGATTAAAGAAAGTTGCCTACACGGCTAAAGTGTGAACCTACGGTCTTCTCCGTTACTTCGGCTCTACACAACCATGTTATTTATGAAGAAAAAAATATACTATATATATATATATATACCTACACACACACACACACACACATATATATATATATATATATATATATATATATATATAGTATATAAAACTTGTTATACTGAATTATTGATCATGTCATGCACTGGCGAAATCTGGTTGGGCCAAGCCCCACTGTCCTCTAATGTACAACTTACCGGCCTCAGGTCTAGGGGTGCCTGAGCCAGTAGGTAAAGTTGCTGCACAGTCCTGAAATGGCTGTGGAGCAGTAAGGAACAGACATGGGTTTAGCGTGTTATCAACTCAAGCGCCATATTTATTCTGCCTTGTCACGATCATATTCCATTTCAGTAGTATTTTTCTAATTCATTCAATTCAATTCAAAATATCATGGTCATTAGCCCAAAACAATAAAAATAAACAAAACAAAATAAACATACATGTGTGGCAGGAATGAGGAAAAACACAGGAGACCAAGGCGAGTTTGATGTTTATTCCTCAACTCCAAAAACCAACTGCAGCAGGAACAACCCTGCACCGGCCAGCCCGGGAACATAAACCACGCCCCCAGCTCACAGTCCTGCTGGGTGAGAGGCATAGCCCCTGGTGTCCGCCACACAGCGCCCCCGAACACCCAGAAGGGACTCCTGGAAATAAAATTAGTGTCTCACTGGAGGCTTAAGCAGCCTGCCATAACAGCTGCGCCGTCCCTCAGCCAAAACAGTAGGTGAAACACAGTCCAAAGCCGGCTGAGAAGCAGAACGCTGAACCCGTGAAGACACTGCCGGGGTCCTGGAAGGAGGACGACCCCGACGGTGAACCTGGGCCGGAAACACAACTTCGCCTGCCACCCTGTGCGCCGGTTTAAGCCTATCAAGCGTGACACGCTCCCTACGCCCACCCATATCTAGCACAAAACCCTTACGACCCGTCTCAAGAACCCGAAATGGGCCATCGTATGGGGGTTGGAGGGGCGAGCGGTGAGCATCATGCCGTACAAAAACAAAACGAGCCGACATGAGCTCCGCAGGCACGAACGACCGCGGAAAACAGTGATGAACGGGGCCTGGAACCCGAGTGCTGTCGGACAAAAAAGGATAAACGGCCGGACGGGGTCGAGGAGCGGAACTCCCAGGCAAAAATTCCCCAGGGACGCGGAGCGGCTGACCGAGCACCAGCTCAGCGGGTGACGCGTCGAGGTCCTCCTTAGGAGCCGAACGCAACCCGAGCATAACCCAAGGTAAACGATCCACCCAGTTACCATCCGAGCCTTGAGCGACCGGTGAAAACGTTCACACAACCCGTTAGCCTGAGGGTGATACGCGGTAGTGCGGTGTACCTGCACACCCAAGGATCGCGGAAGTGCCGACCAGAGCTCTGACACGAACTGGGGGCCCCTGTCTGAGGTGATATCTGACGGAGTGCCGAAAAGGGGGACCCAGGACGAAAGAAAAGCGCGTGCAACATCCGAGGATGTTGTGGAGGATAGAAGGACAGCCTCTGGCCACCTGGTGGTCCGATCTACCATTGTGAGCAGGTGCGTAAAACCCTGTGAAGAAGGTAGAGGGCCCACCAGGTCCACATGCATGTGGTCGAAACGTCTGACCGGGACCGGAAACGGTTCGAGGGGCGATTTAGTGTGCTGGTGGACCTTAGCGCGCTGGCACGCCACACATGCAGCTGCCCACCCCTTGACGTCCTTGCGGAGGCCAGGCCAGACGAACTTGGAACCGACCAACTTCACCGACGCCCGAACTCCAGGGTGCGAGAGGGAGTGAATCGAATCGAAAACTCGACGGCGCCAGGCCACTGGAACAACGGGGTGGGGACAGCCGGTGGAGACATCGCAGAGGAGGGCAGGACTGCCTTCCTGCATCACAGCGTCCTCTAGCTTGAGACCGGTACGCGTTGACCTAAGGGCAAGGACGTCTGGGTCGCTGGGCTGGTCGGCAGCCATAGCAGAGAAATCCACACCGAGGTGCACAGGACACACAAGCACACGCGACAGACAATCAGCAACAGGGTTGGACTTCCCGGCCACATGCTGAATGTCCGTTGTGAACTCGGAGATCGCTGCTAGGTGGCGCTGTTGACGAGCAGACCACGGCTCAGTCACCTTGGACATGGCAAAAGTCATCGGCTTATGATCCATATAAGCCGTGAATGGGCGACCCTCCAGCAGGAAGCGGAAATGCCGGGTTGCAAGGTGCAGTGCCAGCAACTCCCGGTCAAAAACGCTGTACTTGCGCTCGCTATCCCGCAGTTTGCGGCTAAAAAATACGAGTGGCTGCCACGCATTCGCCACACGCTGTTCAACCACAGCCCCCACGGCTATGTCAGACACATCGGTTGTTAAAGCTATGGACGCCGTGGGTGTGGGATGGGCGAGGAGGGCAGCGTTAGCCAGGGCACACTTAGCTCCGTCAAAGGCCTGGACCTGCTCGGGAGTCCAGTCGACAGGGTCGTTAGCCTTCTTAAGCCGCAGGGCTTCGTAAAGTGGCTGAAGGAGGTGGGCAGCACGAGGGAGGGAATGGTTATAGAAATTCACCATGCCCAAGAATTCCTGCAATGCCTTAACAGAGACTGGGCGGGGAAATTCCGCCACCGCTTGCACCTTAGAAGGCAACGGGACCGCGCCTTGCGGCGAAATGCGGTGACCCAAGAAGTCAATCACCGGCAGTCCAAACTGACACTTGGCCGGGTTGACTATCAGGCCGTATTCGTCCAGACGACGGAAAACCTGTTTCAGGTGCGCCAGGTGCTCTTCAGCTGACGGACTGGCCACTAATATGTCGTCGAGATAAACGAACACGAAAGCAAGGTCACGCAACACCGAGTCCATCAGCCTCTGAAAGGTTTGCGCTGCCCCCTTCAAGCCAAAAGGCATGCGCATGAACTCAAAAAGCCCAAACGGGGTGATCACTGCGGTCTTGGGCACGTCCTCTGCGCGCACGGGAACCTGATGATAGCCGCGCACCAGGTCCACCTTAGAGAAAATAGTGGTACCTGCCAGGCGTATGGAAAAGTCCTGTATGTGTGGGATGGGATAGCGGTCATTGGCGGTGACGTTGTTCAGGCGGTGAAAATCGCCGCAAGGCCGCCACGACCCATCCGTCTTGGGCACCATGTGAAGCGGCGAGGCCCACGGGCTGTTGGAACGCCTCACTATACCCAGACGCTCCATGATAGCGAACTCCTCCTTAGCTATAGCCAATTTTACCGCGTCGAGGCGCCGCGCGCGCGCAAAAACTGGCGGTCCCACAGTGGGAATGAAATGTTCTACACCGTGTTTAGTAACCGCGGTGGAAAAGGCAGGCGTAGTCACCGATGGAAAATCCGCCAGCAAACGCTGAAAAACATCCCCTAATGCTAAAAAGTTAGCGTGTGTTAAGGGCCCGGCTCCCCCCGTCTCGCACGGAACAGTGGCGAAAGACACAGCATCAATTAAACGGCGGTTTGCAACATCAACCAGCAGACCATTAGCACACAGAAAATCCGCGCCGATAAAAGGAACCGTAATGGCGGCCACTACAAAGTCCCACTCAAAATGGCGCCCGTGGAAGCAAACAGTCACCAACCTTGTGCCAAACGTCGCAATGGACGAACCGTTAGCTGCACTTAACTGTGGGCCGCCGCCTTCGGCCGACCTGTCTGTCTTAGCAGGAGGGAGTAGGCTCCTTTGCGAGCCTGAGTCCACCAGAAACCGTCTTCCTGACATCGTGTCCTTAATGAAGAGCAGC
The DNA here is from genome assembly GCF_029633865.1 of Lampris incognitus. Lineage (NCBI taxonomy): Eukaryota > Metazoa > Chordata > Actinopteri > Lampriformes > Lampridae > Lampris > Lampris incognitus. The sequence continues at coordinate 35,280,336 of NC_079217.1, forward strand.
TCACTACGACCGCCAGCGCCCACAGCTGCTACTGAGCGCTGGCCCGGGAGTTTCCCGCCGCCTCAAACGTGCACGGAGGGACGCAGCGCCTCGCTTTGCCGCCGAACCGCTGGTGGAAGAAACAGAGGCCTCTCCCGCGCCGTCTCCGGGCAGTCACTCCAGCCACCACTGCCGGGTCCGCGTCCTCCGACGCCGGCTGCAGAGGCTCCGATGCCACACTCTGCACAGAGAACCGTCTGGTAGCCAGCAGGACCCGATCGGCCTCCTCAGCCAAACCTCGGCAGTCACCAGCGGCCAGACACGAGGAGTTAGCCAAAGCCGCGCGCAGGAAAACGTGCGGGAAAAGGAACCCACCTTCGTCTGAGCCTAGCAACGACAGCATATTGTCCATGAGATCCACAGCCGTCCCGTCGCCCAAACCGGATAGGGAAAGGATTCTATCTGCCCTCTCTGCGACAGATAGGCTGTACCTCCGGAGCACAAGATGTTTGAGGGCGACGTATTTATCGTGTTGCGGAGGGGCGCGCAACAGCTGCATGGCCCGGCGTGTGGACTGCTGGTCCAGCGCAGCGACGACCAGATAGTATCTGGAGTCGTCCGCGGAGATTCCACGCAGGTGGAACAGCGCCTCGGCATGCTGGAACCACGAGGCCGGGTCGCTCTGCCAGAACTCTGGGAGTTTCACAGCCGCGGCGAGAACGGCCGGCTGTGAGAGTTGGGGCGGCGTGGCCGAAGTGGATTCACACACATCTTCTGCTCCAAACATGTTCAATTCGGGGTCACCAATGTGGCAGGAATGAGGAAAAACACAGGAGACCAAGGCGAGTTTGATGTTTATTCCTTAACTCTAAAAACCAACTGCAGCAGGAACAACCCTGCACCGGCCAGCCCGGGAACGTAAACCACGCCCCCAGCTCACAGTCCTGCTGGGTGAGAGGCATAGCCCCTGGTGTCCGCCACACATGCCCTTTAAATGCGACTATCTTCAGTAGTTGCTTTGGATTACGATCATATTTCAATCACATACATCCCACTTAACATTCAACCTGACCTTCACAAGTCAATATGGTTGGCTGTAGTGTTCTCCTTACTGAAAAAGTTGTTTCAACTACCAGAGCCTTAGCAATGATAATACTTTCATGTATGTGAAATACTACAGCATAACTGCAATGGTAAAGGCAATAAAAATGATCAAATAACGTGAAATTGCATGTCAAATGCATGAAAATAATGAAAACTATTCAATAACAATACAAACGTTTCTACGTATATTTCCATTCTTCAGAGAAACACTTCCGTCTTCAACTACCATATATTCGCTAATTCCATTTATAAATCCTGAGCACAAAACGACATACTTTTCCCTCACTCGAGGAACTGATCAATACTCCTCTGTATTTTACCTTCAGAATATGGATAAAACAACAAGCAAGCATTCTTTCGTATCTCATGTCTTTTCACATAGTAATTTCGAGATGAGCTACACAGTGAAACAATAGGCTAGATGCTAATATTCGCTAGCAACTCGACATCAAAACAACATTCAAACTCAGTCTTGGAACACTTATATCGTCCACAAAGCTAGCCAAATGCTTATCTGACACTTGGGTTTTATGTAAACCCATTCTTAGTTGTTTAACACCATAGTTTACGTACCTGTGGAGCAGTAAGGAACAGACACGGGTTTAGCGCGTTATCAAACTCAAGCGCCATATTTATTCTGCCCCTGACGTAACCAACACGGCTTGAGTTGGGTGTTTCCCTACTGTACCCGGTATTACAGTGACACCTGCTGTCACCAGAATATAACATTTAAATGAATTGACTGGTGTGCAATGGGCACACCAGTCCGCTTAGTGGCTCCCTGCAATGAGAGAGAGAAATCTGACTCCTTTTGTGAGTAGAAAACATGATACTGTTTTTATGTTTTGGTTTGTCCTGGAACCGAATTCATTCCAATAACCATCGTGCCTGTTCACTGGTTTAATCAATGAAATGACATGAGTGAAATTCACTCACTGAATCGAACATCAGCACTGTCATACTCAACTTGAAATGATCTGAAAACAAAAAGTTTGCTCAATGGCTTTATGGCTATTGAAATACTGCTCACCAAACAATGAACAGATTTACATGTTACACCTATGGACAAAAATAAGATGGCAAATAATGCTACAGTAACAGATAGATAGATACTTTAATGATCCTGAGGGAAATTAAAGAGTGGTTAAGAGTGGCTCACATAATCCAGAAGCACACAATATCAAAAATACACACAATATAGAAAAAAAATCATAGACTATAGAAAAAATATAAAATACTAAACTAAAATACTTGGTTCCTATAAAGTAAAATAAAATAAAGAGGTATATATAAATAGGTAAAAGCAGGGTGGATTAAGAGCAGATGTAAAACGAAGAAAAATATGAAGCAGTATGTTCACGTTTAGTTATTGTGCAGGGTGCAGTTATTCAGTTATTGTACAGTTCTTGTATAATGCATGTAATAGAAAGCCAACAGATGTATATTGCACATAATTAAGTAATAAGTACATGTACTAAATGTACTCTAGACGGTATATGGAATGTACTTAAATTATATTACAGTATGAGTGACTGTATGCAGCATTGAATATGAAAAATAGAAAAAAAATGACAGTTAATGCTGTTGTTTCAGCATCCACATAGAAGGTTGGGGTCAGTGTTGTGGCAGAATGGGGAGGAGTTATACAGTTTTTTGGCTCTTAGCAGGAATGATCTTCTGTGCATCCCGTGGAGCACCTTGGGGGGGGGGGGGCGTCGCTGGAGGTGCTCCTGTGTTTGTCCAGTGTGTTGTGGATGGGGTGTGATACATTCATGATGGCCAACAGTTTGGTCAGCATTCTTTTCTCTGACACCATTGCCAGAGTCCAGACTTGCTCCCAGCACAGAGCAGGCCTTCCTGCTGGCCACCTTGCTCAGTCTGTTGGCATCTCCAGCCTTCACACCACTGCCAATACACACCAGAAAAAAGATGGTGCTGGCTACCAGAGACTGGTAGAACATCTGCTGTGTCATACAGCAGACAGACCTGAGCCTCGAGAACGAAGTAGAGTTGGCTCTGGCCCTTCTTGTAGAGGGCCTTGATGTTCCCGGGAGTGGGCTGTGAACCTTGTTCACCCTGATCACATGCCGTTATCGTCTTTCCATAATTCATGTGTTAATTTCTAGAGACTGATGCCATCTGCCTGAATGCTCTCTCTCTCTGATCAGCTAGTAAAATCTACCAGTTGCACATCATTATGTCATATGGAAGTCATTGTAAATGTGCCATCCTGACCAGTACCACATGTATGAGTAGTCTACTACTACGATGATGACTACTACTACCACTTTCAGCTGCTCCTGCTAGGGGTCGCCACAGTGGATCATCCATTTCCATCTCTTCCTGTCATCTGCATCTTCCTCTGTCACACCAGCCACCTGCATTTCCTCCGCCACCACATCCATAAACCTCCTCTTTGGCCTTCCTCTTTTCCTCTTCCCTGGCAGCTCCATATTCAGCAGCCTTCTCCCAATATACCCAGCATCTCTCCTCCACACATGTCCAAACCATCGCAATCTTGCCTCTCTTGCTTTGTCTCCAAAACATCCAACCTGATCTGTCCCTCTAATATATTCATTCCTAATCCTGTCCATCATTCCCAATGAAAATCTTAGGATCTTCAACTCTGCCACCTCCAGCTCTGCTTGCTGTCTTTTCATCAGTACCACCACCTCCAAACCATACAACATAGCTGGTCTCACTACCATCTTGTAAACCTTCCCTTTAACGCTTGCTGGTACCCTTCTGTCGCAAATCACACCTACATAGGCCGCGGAACGCATTTCGAATGGGTAGGGCCAAGAATGACGTGACGCCCCCCCCCAAGCCACACTCGTAACGCATAACTTTATTTATTATTAGTTATTAATGCCGTTTTTATTTGTCCTGATTATAGCCTACACTTGAGTCACAACCAAATAGCATAATCAGTATGATTAGAAAGCATAAATCATTTGACACGTCAAGTCCAGTTGCTTAGGATTAAAAAATGTCAACGCTCACCACCCCATCTTAAACGTTCCCAGAGAAGTTCCTCCGTCTCTCGTTGTGCTGGATGAAGTCACTGGCAATGGCGAGACCATCCACGTTGGCCAAAGCATCCCTGTGTGTGTGGCTGCACATCAAGTCATTGAGTCTCCTTTGAGTCATTGTTGACCTTAGATAAGTCTTCATATGACGAAGGGTTGACAAAGACCTCTCGGCGCTGGCAGTTGACACGGGAATTGTATAAACCAATTTCAACAGCCTGTGTACATCTGGCGATAGGCTCATAACGTTGAGGGTAGCGGCGGCAGAGGGGCTAGTTGGAGCATCGGCAGTTAGAAATTCTACTTCTGGTTCCTCAGAGGGCTCATTGTGGGCTGGAGTGACGGCGGTTGTCTCACCTACCTTGGTTAACTTTGACCTTAAGAAATGAGTTATTTTTCGACGCTTCATCATTTATTTTAACGTTACTATTGCTTAAAGTTTAGCGAACACACTAGCAGTTAGTCTACTTACATAGAGCGCTGGTATTTTGTTCTGTGAAATTCACGTCCGTGTGGCGCTAAACTCACGTGACACAAATAACCAATCAATCATCAGGAAACAGAGTTTGTTGCTTGTGATAGGCTACGTACTGTACGTAGGCTTACAGCAATACATTAAGAATGTAACGTATTTGCGATTTGAATGTTTACACGTTGATGTTTGATGCACGCCAAAGTAGGTATGGCCACGGCCCTACTGGCCATACCGGTTCCGCGGCCTATGCCTGACACTCTTCACCACCCACTCCACCCAAATCTACGAGTAGTAATATGCTAAAAAATAAACATGCACAAACACATTGTCTTGTTTCTGTGGAAATATGGCATTTACAAGATCCAATTATCAAATTGATTATCAAATATAGTTTTAGCCAACCAGCTCCTCTTTGTTATTTTACATGTTGCCTGCTATTAACAACAGCATGTATGGCTACTCATTGCATATCATGTTTCATACTGGGATTGTTTTCAACACTAATAAACTGGTTGAGGTTTGTATATACCAACTGTAAAAATAGTCACTAGAATTTACAATTGGAGCAGGCAGCGTCATCATAACAAGTCAAATATAGAATTCAAAGTTCTGTCATATTTTTGACTTATGTCTTTTCCTTACTTTTCCTATAATTGTCTGTTATTTTTTTTCTTTACTCATTACATTCCCCGTTAAAGGTCCAGGGGACGAGGGAAGCAACAAATAAAAGTTTCCCGGGGAATAAGAAAGGTGGGAGGCGGAACCAAGTGTAAAAACAAACGAGTTTATTAACAAAACTAACCCCAAGCCAGTATATACAACGAAAGATCGACTGAAGACGCTGGCTCTTAAAATAACTCAGATCAGACAAAAAAAAAAAACTAGACTAGCACAGGTTTCACTCTCCTTTTCAAGGAGTATTGACCATAAGCACAGCAGCTCCCTGGCTGCCAACAATGGCCCACTGGCACGGCTAGGCGTCTCTCTCCAGGTTAATACCCAGCTGATGAGGAACTGAATTCACCTGTGCTCAACCAGCAGCTCCACAGGGGGAGGGGCATTACCTGGAGAGGGAAATAACACATACACACCACATGGCACTAGTTCCATAACACCCCCTCCCATAAAAACAAACCCTAGGTTTGTATACAAGAGGGTAATCCTCTTCAAACAATGACACATGCACTTAACAGATACATACATTGACCGCTGACATCATGATTCATCTATACTTCGCACAAAAAGTAAGGAAATGTGTTTAGTAGATTATTTCTTTGTTGTAACAATGCTTCTTGGAAGCATTGTTACAATAGCAATAAATCTTATACCAAGCAATAAATCTTATACCGTTGGAGAGCCTGTTTATTTCCCCTTTAAATTGTGCCACATTTGTAAGGAACATGCATTTGTGGGATGAGCGGCAGAGCTGAGTATGTGTGTTGCGCCCATGAAAAATTTGCCAAATCTTGACTCTTGTTTTGAGCTTCTGGTACCCCAGGTGCTGACAATCACGTGCTTGATATAAGATTTATTGCCAAGATGCATTGTTACAACAAAGAAATAATCTACTAAACACACATTTCCTTACTTTTTGTGCCAAGTTTAGTTTGTCTTCTAGTGTCTTTATCTTAGCCGGCCGCCCATCTTGACCTTGCCACGACCTTTGACACTCTGGTGGTCCCGGACCCGAGTGAGGAGCTGATTTACGGCGTACTTTTGTCTTTTGAGTTTCTTGGAGAGATCAAACTTCTCAGCCTGCAGCCCCATCATCCATTGCCAGAGTTCATTGGCCTTTTCCCTCTGTTTGTCTTCATTCATGAGGAGCAAGCTTCCAGAGCTTTACCAGTCAGTCTACACTGCAGCAATATAGCCCACACATCCTGCAGGCAGCTTAATACTGCAGCTATGCACTCAAATGCACTAGAGTTTCAACCTCAGTCTCATGGAACACAGGGACCAAAGGGCTGTTTGCTCACATCAAATGCACCTGTAGAGATTAACGTTGGCAACTTACCAGCAACAGCAAAACCAGAACCTGACTGCAACTCTGTCACATTTTAATAGCTGTCTCTGCCTCCAATTTCTTCAATTCCAACTCGCTGAAGTTCCCTCTCCCTTTCCTCCTTTTCCTACAGCAGGCGAGCAAGACGGACTTTTAACCGCACACCCAGGTTAGAACCAGGAGTGGACTCAACAGAAAGGATCAAAGGGCGGCAGGGTAACCGGTTTGTCCTCCGCCACACCACAGAAGCCAGGAGTAAAGCTAACCAGCATCTGCTCGGCCGGCTCTTCTACAGGAGAAACAAAGCGGTCTTCAGCAGAAAACAGTGCGGGCCTCACCAGCTACTTGACCAAGAGACACCGGTAAGCCAAGAACCCTTTCAACAATTAGCGCCTCTAAGCGCTGCTTTTAGGTCCCTTTTGGGAAGGGAGCCTGAGACAGACACGCCATAATGTGCAGCAATCTTGCACAGAACTTTATTCCTACTCCTACTGAGTTAGTGTACGATTAGCTGCAAACACGTGTAGCCGGGTGGTAAATCTGTTAAATATGTTAAATGGTTTTCCACTTAAATTTAGTATAGTTTAACTGTTAATATATGTAATTGTTACACTGTCAAGCCATGTAAAATGTCATTTGATGTATTTAAATTGTGAAGCAGATTGTGAGTGTATTTTTATAGTTTTGGTTGTCTTTGCATGTTTTGACCAGTAAGTGGAAGTGTTGCGGACTTTAATTGTAACTCCGTTCAAGTTATCCAAGTGCATCTTGGGTACTCTTTCTCTTTCTTGTGTGAACCACCTGGAGATTGCGGTGTGACGGTGCTCTGACTCCGTAGTAAGTAGGTGTAAATATCTTGTGAAATATACCTGTAACATTATTCCAAACAATATTATATGCCGGTAATTTGACAAGATGGTTTGATTTAGACGCTACTGGAGTTGATGTTCGGTGATTTTGGGCGCGAGCCGTCGACCACTGTTCGCCATAGCATGCATGACAAGGTAATGTTGGCGTGCATAAAGCCACACCATGCCATTGTATTTGGGTAGTAAGGGCAATGTAAAGGTTTTATATGCATTTTAATTCTGTTTAAAGGTAACTGACAGAGTGAGAAGTTGCGCAATCTTCAGGAAGTTCCACATGTCTTTGTTAAACCCTGTTTAACATATATAGTCCACTGCCGTATTTTGCACCGTAGTTTGTATTTATTATTTTCCTTTTAAAATCTTTTCTGTTAAACTTGCCACATCTGTGAACGTTTATGAGCCGTTTGCTCGAAAGACACAGGAATTTATGCACTCAGTAAAACGATCTGCATTCGAAGGTTCAAACAATAAAATTAAAGCTACAAGAACCCCGGAAGTAATTGTGTCCTGTGTGGTATCTAATTCAACGGGCTACATACTTTTGGTACCAGGAGTGGGGTGTAGCTAAAACATTTTTTTTAAATTGGCAACAGAGTGGCTTATTTTTACTTAAAAAAATAAAAAAAATACAGCAGTGGTGAAGATTGCTGGTGACGTCCGTTGGTGTTGAGTCTGAAGCCATCCTGCTGTGGAGGTGGTGACCAGCGAGAGACGACGTGAGGGGCTCTAAGAGGTTCTGGTGCTTCCCGTTTCACACGACTCAGCCGTACCAGCGCAGAGGACTCCAGCGCTAACTTCAGCTACAAAGACCAAGATCCAGCAAGGCTCCAAGTTAAAGACTGTCCTTGTAGTATCCTTGAACCAGGTTTTGAACTAAATATCCTCGTTTATACTGGACTGAGTAAAGATTAATATATCATTATGTCTAGTGATTCTGGTCATGAAGGGAGTTCACGCAATGATAATGGCCACACCTCAGGTGGCATAACGGGTATAGGTGAAGGTGCTACAGAAGAAATGCAGACCACCATGCAAGAGCTCGCCAGACTGCGAGATGAGCTCACCAGGTTAAATGGTGAAGCAAGGGCTCAGAGAGCAAGTGATAACAGTGCACCCACACGTTCATACATCTACGTTCCAAGAGAACGCCAGATCCAAGCATTTAGTGGGGAGTGTGGTACAGACAGGAGGTCTGTCGAAGAGTTTATTGAAGAGGTTGAAAGGGTTTTAAGATCCAGAGAGCAAACAACTGAAGAACAATGTGACTATATACTATCTCTATTGCGTGGCCCTGTATTAGAAGAGGTGAGACTATGCATGAGGGGTCAGTCAGTGGGGCCCAGTGATTTATACTCTTACCTGAGAAATGCATTTGAGGAAAAGCGCAGTTCCACACAGCTTTTGCAGACCTTTTACAACCATGACCAAACTGATGGAGAAGACCTCCGTGACTACTCCCATGCACTATCCCAGATTTTGAGCTCTGTAGTGAAACAGTCCACAGATGTAATACCTAATGAGAAAACTGTGCTCAGAGACCAGTTTATTGAGGGTTTAAGAGAAGCAGCACTCAGGAAAATGGTTAGGGACAAACCAGAGAGCAGTCTTCTAGATGTGAGGAACGAGGCCCTCCTGTGGGAGATGGAGGACAGCAGGTCTCATCGTCCCAGGGTCATAAAGAGCAACCAAGTTACATCAGAGGTTCCAGAAACCCAGTGCTCTACTATTAAAACAAACAATGACCAAGGTACTGCATTAAATGATGTTCGGAGAGCAGTAGCCCATCAGGAAAAACAGCTAGCAGAGTTAGGCAAAACACTCGCTGATCTAGCCTTTGCTGTAGGTGAACTGAGTAAGTGCAGCACTCAACAGACATTCCTAGAGCCCAAGCCACGACCTAGACCCCAGCCAAAGTTCACACCAGATGGTCAGCCTATCTGTTTCAAGTGTAGAGGCATAGGTCACATTGCAAGAAAATGCCCACAGGCCAGAGGGGGTCAAGGGGACGCAACACCTAGTTCTTCTGTAGTGCAGGAAAACTCGCACCCTCAGTTGTCATGAGCCACACAACTCGAGGGGAGGAAGCTGGCTCACCAAAAGACACCAGACAGAAGCAGGATCTTAGAGCGTGCAGTCGGAGAATGTAAAACTGTTAAGGTGAAACTACGAGGTGTTACAGTGTCCTGCTTACTTGACACTGGTAGCCAGGTCAGTAAAATTTCTGAGAGTTTTTTCAGGGAACACCTGTCAGTGAAAAGCGAAGACATTCACCCAGCATTTGAGTGGTTAAAGATCACTGCAGCTAATGGATTAGACATACCCTATATGGTAGTGTTTCTCAACCCTGTCCTCAAGGAACCCCTATCCTGCATATTTTATTTGCAACCCTGAATAGATACCTGTTTGTAGTTATTCAACCAATCAGCAATGAATTTTGTCAGATGTTGCACACCTTGCATAATTAAGTGCTGCGAGATGATTGGTCGAGTAAGTACAAGCAGGGCTACCTATGCAGGGTTACAATGAAAATCTGCAAGATAGGGGTTCCTTGAGGACTGGGTTGAGAAACACTGCTATATGGGCTATGTGGAGCTTGATGTAGAAGCCATGGGTCTGACTATCCCAGAGCGAGGTTTTCTGATAGTTAAAGATTCTGGACACTCTTCCTCTATTCCAGGTCTAATAGGGATGAGCATTGTCAAAAAATGCAGAGAGCTAGTACACACTGAGTTTGACACCACACTGCAGGAGAGGTTTGACTCAAACTGGAGAGAGGCTTTTAATCATCTTCATGCAGTACATGTAACAGACAGACTCTCTTTCGCTAGGGTAGCTGGTAAGGATGCAGTCCATATACCTGCTTCATCTGCTGCTACAGTTATGGCTAGGGGACTCAGGACCGTGAGTGAGGATGGTTCTTTTTTGTTGCTGGAGTCTGTGGGTGTCCCCGTTCCTGGAGGTTTGGTTGTTGTGCCTACTTTGGTTTCATCGGGCAATCACATTTTTCCAGTCCGAGTCATGAACATGTCTGATGAAGATATCTGGCTAGGGCCACGGACTAGGCTAGGGGTTTTGACTCAGGTAGACTGTGTGAAAAGTGATGAGCTTTGTGAGGTACAGTTCCAGAGAATTTCAGCAGACACTGAACAAGTGAGTATCAGTGAACACCCTGAAACACCGACAGATGTGCAGGAAATTCTCGGCAAGCTCAACTTTTGTGGTAGCCCAGAACAGCAAGCACAGCTGACTTTGTTACTGGAGAAGTACTCTTTTGTGTTTGCAACAGAAGATGAAGATCTAGGCCACACTGACAAAGTACAACATAAGATCCATCTTACAGATGACATACCTGTAACACAGCCATACAGACGAATCCCACCCACACAGTACAGTGAAGTCAGGGAACATATTGGCAAGCCGCTAAAAAAGGGGTCATTCAAGAAAGCTCCAGTGCTTATGCTTCGCCCATAGTACTAGTGAGAAAGGCAGATGGTAGTCTGAGACTGTGTGTCGATTACAGGAAACTCAACTCAAAGACAAGACGTGATGCATTCCCGCTCCCGAGAATTGATGAGAGTTTTGATGCACTGAGAGGGGCAAAGTTATTTTCGACCATAGATCTGGCGAGCAGATACCACCAGGTAGCTATGCATGAGAGAGATCGGACTAAGACTGCATTTACTACACCGTTTGGTCTGTATGAGTATTTGAGATGCCTTTTGGTGTTTGTAACGGTCCAGCTACATTTCAGAGACTTATGCAAGTTACTATGAATGATCTAATTTTTCAGATACTCCTGGTCTACCTAGATGAAATCTTGGTTTTTTCAGAGACATTTGAGCAGCATTTGGAGAGACTTGAGACTGTGTTTAAGAGACTGGCAGAGACGGGCCTTAAGGTGAACTTGCAGAAGTGTGCTTTTCTACAACAGTCAGTAAAGTTTTTGGGTCATCAGGTGTCAGCAGAAGGTATAGGAACTGAACCCTCCAAGGTCTCTGCTGTTAAGAACTGGAAGGTCCCAATCACTGCCAAAGAGCTGCAGTCGTTCTTGGGTTTCTGTAGTTACTACAGGAGATTCATTCGAGGCTTCTCACAGATTGCCGGGCCACTGCATGACCTAGTCAACAAATGTTCAGGTGTGAAGAAAACAGGGAAAGTAGGTCACCAGCTTTGTAATATGTGGACACCAGAGTGTGACTCTTCCTTTGAGCAGTTAAAGGAAAAACTTACCTCTGCTCCCATTTTGGGTTTTGCCGACTTCACACAACCATTCGTAGTTGAGACAGATGCTAGTCAGCATGGATTAGGCGCTGTATTGTGTCAGCAGCAAGGTGACACCAGACGTGTCATAGCATATGCTAGCCGCAGACTACGCCAGGCTGAGAAGAATGACCGTAATTATAGTAGCATGAAGTTGGAGTTGCTTGCCTTAAAATGGGCAGTTGCTGAAAAATTCAGGGGTTACTTGCTTGGTTCAAAGTTTGTTTCCCTGACTGATAACAATCCCCTCTGCCACCTCAAGACAGCCAAGTTAGGTGCTATAGAGCAGAGGTGGGTAGTGCAACTGTCTGTTTTTGATTTCGAGGTTAAGTACCGTCCTGGTTGCAGTAATGCCGCCGCAGATGCTCTCTCTAGGCAGGAGTTTGCAGGTGAGCCTGAAACAGACCCTGCCAACTGTATCGCTGTGTGTATTCTGATTGAGTGAGGAAGAGTTCTGGATCCTGGTCTTGTCTCTAGAGGTCTGGAGTGTTACAAATTGAGACAGATCCGTGCTGGGGAGTCGAGGTCTGGTGAGACAGGTACTAAACAGGGCAACACCCCCACACTGCCAGATTATACCAGAGAGGAGCTGGTAGGTTTTCAGGCCAGTGACCCCACCCTAAAAGAGTTTAGGTCATTTTGGGATCGGGGGAGGAGGCCATGTCCCAGAGAGAGAGCAGCCCTGTCTAGTCAAGTGAAAAGATTGTTGAAACAATGGAGATGCATACAACAACGAGAAGGGTTGTTGTACAGGGTTATCACAGACCCACGTCATGAAGAAGTGTGGCAGTTACTCGTGCCTAGTTGTTTGAGGGACAAAGTTCTAGAAAATGTACATAACAACATGAGGAATCAGGGCATAGAGCGCACTGTAAACTTGCTAAGAAGGAGGTGTTTTTGGGTAGGGCTATGTGAGGATGTTAAAAGCTGGGTTAAAAACTGCGAGCGGTGCATTTTGACCAAGATGCCTCAGCCAAAAATCCATGCTCCAGTTCAGGCACTCCTGGCCTCCCGACCTCTAGAAGTGGTGGCTGTTGATTTTACAGTGTTGGAGGCAGCTTCAGATGGCCGTGAAAATGTCCTTGTTGTGACCGATGTGTTCACAAAGTTCACACAAGCGTATGCTACCAAAGACCAGAAGGCTGACACTACAGCTGAAGTTTTGCTCAGGGAGTGGTTCATGAAATATGGGGTCCCAGAGAGACTGCACTCAGACCGAGGTCGAAATTTCGAGAGTGAATTTAGAGCAGAGCTGTGCAAACTCTATGGGGTTAAAAAGACACGGACAACTCCCTACAGGCCACAGGGAAACGGTCAGTGTGAAAGATACAATCGCACACTCCATGACTTAAGGACACTCTCACCAGAGAAAAAAAAAAGCGTTGGCCAGAGCATCTGTCTGAAGTAGTATATGCCTATAATGTCACTCCTCATTCCACCACAGGGTACGCGCCTTATTATTTGCTTTTCGGGGTACAGCCACATCTCCCAGTAGATGCTTTATTAGGGCGTGAGTGTGTGTCAGACAGGAAACAGGATTGGTTGTCTGTTCATCAGGAGAGACTCAGACAGGCACACGAGAGAGCCAGAGAGTACTCAGAGCAGAAGGCAGCTGAGAGGATCTCACTGCAAAATGAGAAGGTGTATTGTCCTCCTGTAGACATTGGTCAGTTGGTTTTTCTATGTCACAGACCCCGAGGTAGACATAAGATTCCGGACACATGGACCTCAACAGTCTACAAGGTAGTTGACATCCAGGGTACCACACACACCGTTGAACCTTTTGAGGGAGGTCTCATTAAAAGAGTTCATAGGTCAGAGTTGCGACCTTGTGCAAAACCAGTTCCCAAACCCAGAACTAGGTTACAGACCACTACACAGCCTGTAGCTGAGGATGAGCCTGAGTCACCTGAGGCTGATTTTGTTATTGTTGAGGAAGTCATCCCTCGCCGGCTTGTGCAAGTACCTAATCTGCCTCTTGCAGCAGAAAGTGTTAGTTTAGATGTGACAGCGCCCACAGATGAGCGTGACAGTGAAGGACCTGAGGAAGGTTATTCAGATACGAGAAATTGTGGCACAGAAACAGAATGTGTTAATGATGTGCATCCAGACGTTAGCGACAGTGACTTGCGCATTATTGAAAACAGGGATAGGCCCGCACTAATAGATGATGCTGGTGGAGCAGGATGTAGAACCTATGCACCTAAACCTGCCGTTAGGAAAAGCTAGCGGGAAATGGCTGGATCTCATTCAAACCCATTTCATCTGCCAAAGTCAGCCTGTAATGCAGCCTCAGTCAGCACAGACATGGTCTCTAAGGTTTTGACAAGCCTGGGTGCTGCTCTCTTTGAAAAGGCCTCGCAGGGAGCATTTGAGTCGGTTCATGTTTCGTAGTCACCGAGGACGTTGACTATATTTGCAGGGAAGTATGTAGCCGGGTGGTAAATCTGTTAAATGATTTTCCACTTAAATTTAGTATAGTTTAACTGTTAATATATGTAATTGTTACACTGTCAAGCCATGTAAAATGTCATTTGATGTATTTAAATTGTGAAGCAGATAGTGATTATAGTTTTGGTTGTCATTGCATATTTTGACCAGTAAGTGGCAGTGTTGCGGACTTTAATTGTAACTCCGTGCAAGTTATCCAAGTGCATCTTGGGTACTCTTTCTTGTGTGAACCACCTCGAGATTGCGGTGTGACGGTGCTCTGACTCCGTAGTAAGTAGGTGTAAATATCTTGTGAAATATACCTGTAACATTATTCCAAACAATATATGTCGGTAATTTGACAAGATGGTTTGATTTAGACGCCACTGGAGTTGTTCGGTGATTTTGGGCGCGAGCCGTCGACCACTGTTCGCCATTGCATGCATGACAAGGCAATGTTGGCGTGCATAAAGCCACACCATGCCATTGTATTTGGGTAGTAAGGTAAATGTAAAGGTTTTATATGCATTTTAATTCTGTTTAAAGGTAACTAACAGAGTGAGAAGTTGCGCAATCTTCGGGAAGTTCCACATGTCTTTGTTAAACCCTCTTTAACATAGTCCACTGCCGTATTTTGCATTTATTATTTTCCTTTTAAAATCTTTTCTGTTAAACTTGCCACATCTGTGAACATTTATGAGCCGTTTGCTCGAAAGACAGGAATTTATGCACTCAGTAAAACGATCTGCATTCGAAAGTTCAAACAATAAAATTAAAGCTACAAGAACCCCGGAAGTAATTGTGTTCTGTGTGGTATCTAATTCCAAGGGCTACACACGTGTAAATCAAATGTCACCATAGCTAAAAGAACATACAAATGCCATACACGGGCCAAATGTAAATTGGCCTCTTATGATCAACGCTACAGCCACTCGACCTGTCACTTTATTAACACACAAGTTCAACAAATTCACGTCCACCGGTGGCAAATACGGCAAGCTGGAAACAAAGTACGATTAGCCAAACAAACATACTTCCCCAGTTCCTGCCTAGTTTAAACTTCACCTACCGGTCTTCTCGGAGCTTGGCAGACTCGGGCCTACTTCAAAGGCTGAACTTTGGCGGACTGAGCCCCGAAATGCCTACCCCCGCCAGGGAACTTTTTCCCCCACTCAGGATTACTCCTAAAACAAGAAGGCAAAACAAAAGTGTCCGATGCAAAGACTGGTCACAGCCCAGCTGGACACACCTATTCTAACCAGGGAAACTGTCTAGCACCAAACCAAAGCTAAACAACAAATTACAATACTCTCAGCGGCCGCAACCGGAAACAAGCGGCACACAACAAGCAACGACTTACACACACAAAAGAATCCACTTCCAAACCCTCATTTAAAAAAAGAATCCCGGACGAGCCCCCAATTTGTTACGTTCCCCGTTAAAAGGTCCAGGGGAAGTAACAAAGAACAGAAAAGTATCCCGGGGGAATAAGAAAGGTGGGATGCGGGACCAAGTGTAAAAAAACAAATGTTTATTATCAAAACTAACCCTAAGCGAATATATACAACAAAATGTCAACTGAAGACACTGGCTCTTAACCAGGATTAGGGAACAAACAAAATATCTCAGATCAGGCCACAAAAAAAAACCCCCACAGGTTTCACACTATCGACCACAAGCACAACGGCTCTCTCACTGGCTGTCAATGGCCCACTGGCACGGCCTCTCTCTCCAGGTTATACGACCAGCTGATGCGGGATTAAAGTCACCTGTGCTCAACCACCAGCTTCACAGGAGGGGGGGCATTACCTGGAGGGGGAAATTACGCACGGCACTAGGGCCGTAACACTCCTAATTAAAATAGTCATATATTACTTAGGCCTAAGCATAGTTAAATTTCGCAATGCATTATTTTTTGTCGGACTAGAGGTTTAACATATACATACGGGGACAGGTAAGGCACAAGCCCTGTCAGCATCTTGTTTCCACCATCTGTCCCGTATGTATGACGATACTGGACATGAACCAGTGGTCACTGCCTGTGTAAATATACTACCAACATGATTTATGTGAGGCAATAATTTTGGAGGATGTGCACAAAAAATGCCAACAATTACTGCATTGGGCAGGTTATGCAAGACAGCCGTCTTGCATATGCATAAGTGTAATTAAAATAATGTGTCCCCTTTTTTTTCTCCCCTAAATTCTACTTGGAAAGTTATCCCGGGCGCTGCTCCATCCCCTCTGCTGATCCGGTGAGGGCTGCAGACTACCACATGTCTCCGCCATCGCCAGCCACTTCTTTTCATCTGACAGTGAAGAGTTTCGTCAGGGGGACATAGCGCGTGGGAGGAACACGCCATTCCTCCCAACTCCCCCCCACCCCCAGACAGGCAACCCGGCTGACCAGAGGAGGTGCTAGTGCAGCGACCAGGACACATACCCACAGCCGGCTTCCCACCCGCAGACACGGCCAATTGTGTCTGTAGGGACGCCCGACCAAGCCAGAGGTAACCGGCGATCCCCGTCTTGGTAGGCAACATAGACTGCCACGCCACCCGAACGCCCCAATAAAGTATGTTTTTGGCCTTACACTCTGGTATGTATTCCTGCCTTGCTAACCGACTGATAATGTGGAGTAATTGAACATTAGAGGTGATAATCAACTTTGGAACAGTGATCTCTGGAAGGTGGAATAATTGGTTATTGACACAAGGCTGATCACAGTTAAATGTTATTGCATACCAACAAAGTATTGTAGTTATGTTACGATTAATGTCATTGTACGGTGCAATTATATTAATACCAAAATGACACTAGCATTTTGGATTCAAGTTTGTTTTAACTGAGTCAATAAAATCATTTCATCTGAAAAAAAAATGCATAGCTTTACTCTTTGGCTCAGCAGCGCATACAATTTAAGTGTTTATGCTGGGAAGCAAGTAAAAAAAAAAAAACTAGAGGTGGCCCTGCGCACACCGCCCCAAGACAGATTTTTTTTATTTTATTTTTTACCAGTTTCATTTCCATTGAAGGGCAGGTCATGGACCTGTAGCTAGTAGTAAGTAAACTGTTGTATTGATG
Source organism: Lampris incognitus (assembly GCF_029633865.1). Classification (NCBI taxonomy): domain Eukaryota; kingdom Metazoa; phylum Chordata; class Actinopteri; order Lampriformes; family Lampridae; genus Lampris; species Lampris incognitus. The sequence goes on from NC_079217.1 coordinate 35,297,568, forward strand.
TACTTTTCTGCAGAGGATACTCCATGCCCCCACGCCTGTTTTGCTCACCCATCAGCTTCTAAACTGAACTCAATATCCCCTTGCCACAAACACAGCAGACATTAAACTCTGCAAAAATTCAGGAGTACTTTTGATCGGAATATTCCTGAGTTCTAAACTATCATTGTGTGTATTCCTCAGACTGTCGACCAATTTTTTTTTAAATTAAATACATTACAATAGGTGAAGATTAAAAAAAAAAAAGTACATCTTCAGCTTGACCTAGACTAGCATGTTATTTTAACTGAGCCAATAGCTTCTTCTGTAGTCATGTTCAGATAGCACAGATGGAGATAAATCGTGTTTTCTCTTCTCCCCACCACCACATCAATGTGCTTGTTGAACATCTCTTTCCCCAAACCATCCATCCATTATCTGAACCACTTATCTTGCTCTCAGGGTCGCTGAAAGCTATTCCAGCAGCCACATACATAGGGACAATTTAGTACGGCTAATTCGCCGGACTGACATGTCTTTGGACTGTGGGAGGAAACCGAAAACCCACACAGACATGGGGAGAACATGCAAACTCTACACAGGACGACCCACCAAGGTTGGACTATCCTGGTGCTCGAATCCAGGACCTTCTTGCTGTGAGGCCACCGCGCTAACCACTTTGCTGCCTTATCCCAAAACCATGGACATTAATATGAAGTTGGTTTCCCCTCTACTGCTATAACTGTCACGGTTGTAGCAGAGAGGAGGACCCAAGTGCAGACGGTGGAGGCAAACCGGTTCAGATAACCCGTACGACATGGGAGAAAAACAGCAGGTACAGATAGCGGGGAGGGCTAACAAACAGGACGCGGTAAAACTTAACAGCAGGAATGGACACGGAAAGTTCACAAAAGAGAAGACACTCTGGCGACAAAAAGCCTCAGTCTCAGAGGGTGAGATGACCCGATAGTGTCAGAGCAACCAAAGAGCATATATACCCAGGGGAGGCCAATCAGGGAGATTGGGCGCAGGAACCAGCCAGCCAATCGGAGACAGAGGAGGTTGAGCGAAGCCGAGCAATCCGGGTCATTCAGGACGCCGGGCGCAGGTGGATTAACGCACCAATCATGGGATGGGAGAGCCATGATCACAGACCATGACAGGACCCCCCTCTCAAGGGGTGGAGTCCAGATGTCACCAAAACCAAAGGACCCAGCAGGACGGACAGAGGGGCCCAGGGGGAGGACGAATGGGGCCAGGGATCTCAGGCAGGCGGCCCGAGGGCTGGGACCGATCAGGACATCTCCAGCGGATGGGCGACGCCCACAGTACCGCCGTGGCTGGAGGGTCGCTGGGCAAACTGAACTCAGAGGCGGCGGGACGAACCAAACTCGGAGGCGGCCTGGCAGCTGCTCGTGGAGCAGGCTTCGGAGGCGGCCTGGGGACGCTGGGCCCGACAGGTCAGCTGAAGTGGCCGGCCGAACAGGAACTTGTGGAAGGAGTCGGCCAATGTGGCCGGTGACTGGTAGTCGGACAGGACGTCGGCCGGCTACCGAGGAACATGGGACTGGCGGAGACTCCGGAACCTCCCCTGGCTAGGCGGGACCCCCAGAATGGGTTTAGGGCTGGAACCGGCTCTGCACCACCAATCGACTGGTGGATTACCAGCCGGTAGACAGGCTGGTGACTAGTGAGGCCAAAGCCAGCAGACTCAAAGACAGGTTGCTGGCTAGCATGCCGTAAAACTCCCAGCCAGAGGCCATTCACCGGCCTACGTTGTCTCCGGTACTTTGAACCATTCGCTGGGTCCATACTTGGTTGGGTCGTACTAGCAGAGAGGACCAAAGTGCAGACGGTGGAGGCAAACCGGTTCCAACAACTCTTTTATGACATGGAACAAAAACAGCAGGTACAGATAGCGGGGAGAGCTAACAAACAGGACGTGGCAAAACTTACAAAACAGCAGAAACAATGGCAGGAATTGACACGGCGAAAGTCCACAAAAAACAAGGCACTCTGGAGACAAACAGTCTCTCTGCGTCTCAGTGGATGTCTCAGATAGTGAGTGGGAGATGACTCGACAAAGTCCCAGAGCAACCAAGGGGCATATATACCCAGGGGAGGCCAATCAGGGAGATTGGGCACAGGTGCGCAGGAATCGGCCAGCCAATCGGAGACCGGGGAGGTTGAGTGAAGCCGAGCAATCCGGGTCATTCAGGACCCCGGGCGCAGGTGGATTAACGTACCAATCAGGGGATGGGAGAGCCATGATCACAGACCATGACAATAACAATTAGCAGTATTGCTACAGTCCGCATGTTTACATGTGTATCTGTGATACCAATGTTCATTAATATGCACTGTCCCTATTCAAATAAACAAACAAACAAATAAACAAACAGCCTCTTGAACACACAGACTCTGGACACTTGAGCGCGCACGTGCACACACACACACACACACACACACACACACACACACACATACACACTCTCTCTCTCTCTCTCTCTCTCTCTCTCTCTCTCTCTCTCTCTCTCTCTCTCTCTCTCTCTCTCTCTCCCACATAATGCACACACTTCACCTTATTCTGCACTGGTCACTATCTGCCATACCAGTCCTGCATTATGTACACATGCATTTAACATATTCGGGCCCTGTTATGGTCTGGCGGGGCTCTGTTATGGTCTGGCGGACTGTCCAGGGTGTCTCCCCACCTGATGCCCAATGACGGCTGGGATAGGCTCCAGCATCCCCGAAACCCTGAGAGCAGGATAAGCGGTTTTGATAATGGATGGATTGATTACAACTACTTACCTCTGAATATACTGTTACATTTCCATGTCAACTGTTGATTTTAGATTTAATGTGTGACTTTATTTTAACGTAAATTTACGTTTATTCTTCTCCGGCCTGTTATACACTATGCATTTTCTAGTTTGTCCCTGGAGATGAAGGGTTTGGTAGGGAAGGCAAGCAGCTCAGTTTTGGACAGTTTTTCACTCTCTCCCACCCTGGTCCAACTGAAACTCATTATCAGGGCAGACGGTCTCATTTTCTTTTGGTTTTGAAACAAGA